>NC_141914.1:24177320-24329045 GCF_057802395.1 Ceratotherium simum simum | reverse complement strand
TCAAAGGTATGCATTGTAGATGATCTGTCATAGAAAAGACTGGAAACAACCCGGTGTCCGTTGGTAGGAAATGGTTAGGTCAACTGCAGTCCATCCACACAACAGAGGGCTGAGCAGGGCAAAGAAGAACAAGGATGTTCTCTACGCACTGATGTGGACAGATTGCCAGGGTGCACAGAACAGTCCATAATGTGCTAGCTTGTGCATAAAATAGGGAGGGATAAAAAAATTCTTATTCACATTTGCTTGTATGTGCATAAAGAAACTAATCAAAGTTGTTACCTCTAGGGCGTGTAAGGGAGAACAGGATGGAGGAAACAGGTGGAAGGGAGACTTTTCAACGTATAATTTTTAAGTATCTTTAAAAAATTATTTTAATGTGAATGGAATCTATTCAAAAATTAAAATAATTTTTAAAAATCCAGCAAGAGCATACCCACAGGATGGAGAAACCACGGCTTAGCGGCAGTACAAGCATATGAAAGTGTCTGAGAAACTTCTAGTTAAACATAGAGGACAATACACTCTAAAACCACTAAAATAATAGTACAGGAGTTAAAAAAAAGTATGAACCCACAGGAGCAAAAAGAATAGGAAAGAAGACAACACCAAAGAAAGAAAAAGAGGTCAGTGCAATTTTAGAAGCTAGAAAACCGACTTTGCAGAAGAGATGGCGGAAACCCGAGGTGCTGGGTACGGAGAGGAGGCAGAGGCCCCAGAACCACACTAGAGTGCAAAGGCTGTGAGGGACATGGGGGCACCACCCCCTGGAGCAGGACTGTGGCCTGAGGCTGAAAATAGGAGCAGAAGGAAAGCTTGAGCAGACAGGCCCTCAGATCCTGCCCCTCACCCTCCAGCCAGGTGAACACCCCTCTCCCCCTCAGCAGACACGGGAAGTTTACATTCTGGAGAGGACCACAGAGCTGGGCACAGTGGTAAGGGGACTTACTGGAAAGACAGGGATTGAGTAGAAGTCTGAGGCCAAAACGCTAATCCCAAATTGTGTTTCTTACTGTCTCTCTCCTTGGATACCAGGGCTCCCTCTTATCTCTGTATCTCCTGCACCTAACACACAGCAGATTCCCAATAAATGCTTTTTGAGTAAATGACGGATTGAGGGAAGAATGGTTAAAGGAATTGGAGGCGTTTAACCTGGAGAGGCGAAGACAGGAGGAGCACAATAGCTATCTTCAAGTATTTCAGACTGCATCAGGAAGAGGAATTAAGATTTGCTTTCTATGGCCCCAAAAAGGAGAACCAGCACCAAGAGAAAGCTCCAAAGAAAGAAACTTCAGCTCAACAGAAGTAAGAATGTTCCCATCTGCAGCAGATGAGAGGGAAAGAAGCCGACTGGGAGTCAGAAGACCTGGGTGCGAGTCCTGTTTCCTCCACTTACCAGCTCTAGGGACTCAGGCAACCAACTTGACTTAAATCACCTACAGGACAGCATATTTGTAGGCTTTTCTTTACCTACCTCTCAGGAACATCTAGACAGATAACTGATGTGAGATACCTTGTAAATTTATCTCCACATGTTCCTAGATATCATCCACAACCTAAACCATAAGAATTGCTCAAACACAAGCAGGCAACCTCAAAATGAGTCAAGGCCCTGTTCTCTAAGGTGTCTGAGCAGGACTGTGGTAACCACTGATCTCCCAGGCTCTCCAGGACCGGGAAGTTTGCACAAAGTGGACCCTTGCCTGAGGTAGCTGCACGTGCAGCTCTAAGCATCTACAAGTCGAGAAAACTGTGTATTTGGTTTCAGTTTGCTTCTGGTTGTATAAAAACACACAGGCAGAAATGGGTAGCTGGGCCAAAGTGGACTGCCACTTCTGCACTCTACCCGCCAAGCCCAACTCAGCAGCATGAAATCCGAGAGCGGAATGCGAAATGCAGCTGTCAGGAACACAAGAGGGCACACTGGCCACGATCAACACAGCTGCCCCAGACCCCTGGGATGCTCCGACACCAGGGGTTCCCCACTGGCCTCACACCGTGCCCACCCACCAGGGTCACTCAGAGGGCAGGATCCAGGCTCTTCCCTCCCGGGCTTCTGAAAGTTATCCGGAGAATCAGCAAGGCTGGGTGCACCCTCATCCTTCTACGCTCAGCCGCCGTAAGCCGTGAGCAGCCAATGGAGAGCCCAGGGAAGCAGGAAAGGTGGGATCACTGTTACCCACTAGGATTGCGGGGGGAATCTGGGAAAGACTTAAAACACCTGACAGCGGGAAAACCACATGAGAGCTGAGTATACGTGGGGGGAGAATCTAGAAGGAAATTCACCACAATATCGCAACACATTATCTTTGGGTAATGGGGGTGTTTTTCTTTTTGTTTAAGGATATTTTTAAGTTTTTCTATAATAACATATCTCATTTGAATAGCCTTAAAAATCAGAAAATATTTTTAAAAAAATTAAGCCAGTAGGCAGCACAGTGACATCACTAGCTCTTGCCAGGCGTGACATGAGGCAGCTCACTGGGGGTCCTTCAGGAGGTCGCCTCCCTGCCCCCGCCATGCTGGGGGAGTGGGCTGTAGTCATGCTTCTGGAGGAGCTGCCCCCATGTGTGTGCCCCCAACACAGTGATCACAGGGGGCTGGACAGCTCGGGAGGGGCTGCCCAGGGAGACCCTAATTCTGCCTTCCCTTCCCTGGAGTTACCCCACCAACCTCAGCTTGGAGACCCAGGTTGAACCAGAAGCTGCTAACAAGGTTTCCTTCCCATGTAGGGTGAGGACAGGGAGGAAGGCGGAGGTGGGAAGCGGCGAGGCGCCAGCCCAGGACAGAGACCTAGATGCAGCCCTGGGGTTGCCCAGGCCAGAGCAGAGGCTGGTGGAGGAGCTGGGGTGGTGGTGTGCAGAGAGGAAGGGTGGGGGGACAGAGTGGCAGGTTCCAGGGGGGACATAATAACCTGTCTCAGAAACACTGATGGGCTCCCTTGTCTAGGGCTAGCAAGCAATCCTGAACACTTTTTTACAAAAACCAAACTTTATCCTTCCAAAAAGATATGAGTGTGTTTTGAAACCAGAAAAGGTTAGAGAAGGGGAGGGAAGCAGACAGATTTTATGCTCTGGTGACAAATGAGATTGCTGTTTGTTGACACCTTCTCCCAAAGCAGAGCAAGATATGTCTGGCTGGAGGAGAGGACATGCTTATTAACAAATGAAAAAGGAAAACAGGGCGCGAAGGCCCAGGTTAAGACAATGAACACATGATAATGGGGAGCTGCCTTCTCGGGCAGGGGCTGGAAACGAGGTGAGAGATGGGGACGGAGATGTGGAAATGCTTCCAAGAAATACAAGACGCTACACAAACACGGTGCTATCGTTGTGTTTTATCTCCGGGGCCCCTGGGAACTGAGAGAACAGAAGACTTCGAGTTTCAACCTTTAGAATCTAACAGTTTGTTTCTTGGGGTTTTTTTTTTCTTTTGGTACAAAATTCATCCTCCTTTCCCATTCTAAAAATACATATTTCAACCTCCATATCTTTGGATGACTAATTCTTTAAATCTGTGCCCCTCAGGTAACAAAGTCAATAAATATCCACTGTGCTGGCAACTGGGCGAGGCGGAGGGGCTCTGAGCAGAACTCGGGGGAGCTGACCAGACCGTGGGGGCTGCTGCCCAGGGTCAACCCCAGCGCTGCCACTTGTCAGCCGCAGGGGCTTGGACAAGTGACTTCGTTGCTGTGCTCAGTTACTCCATCTGTAAGGATGATAATGCTATCTCCCTCACAGGGCTGCTCTGAGGATTACATGAGAATCCACAGAAAGTGCTTAGAACAGTGTCAGCCCCAAAATGCTCAAAAGCGCAGCCCCAAAATGCCCAAAGTGCAGCCCCAAAATGCTCTCTGTTATTAATCCAAAAACCATGCACAAATAGCCCCACACGGGCAGTGACCGGTAAGAGCCAAACTGGTGACAGGTGAAGTGCCAGGCAAGCAGGGTGAGTACTCAGCTGGGACGGCCCAGGGAGGGTCTAGGAGAGGCGGCCCCTCCCCAGCTCTGGTCGTGGGGTAGGGTGTAGGGAAGACGGACTCCCTATCCAACGCCCCAGTCAGAGTCCCACCGTCATGCCCAAGTCACACGCCTAGCAGGGTAGGGGCTGCAGGTGAGGGCTGTTACTAGCATCCAACCACATTACAGAACAGGGACCACAGGGGGCCGTGCAGCAGCGTCCTGGCGAGCGCGTGGTGAAGGCAAAGCACTCTGCAAATCCAAGGCATTAGAGGATTTTTCAGTAGCTTTGCAGCAGCTCACACAGTGTTATGTTTGAAATACAATTTCAACTGACAATTCTATTTACAGAGAGACCTGCAGTGGAACTTCTCTCAAACGTGACATCCTGGGTGAGAAATACCTCAACCCATCAGACAGATAGGAAGGGGAAAAACTATTTAAAACGCAGTCATCACAGCCAAAGTCACACCCAATCCTCCAACTCCTGCATCCTAAACTCACAGAGACCTCCACCTTCACCTAGACGGAGCACAGAAGCAGCTGTACGGGTAGCACAGCAAACCCTTTCCCTTCCTCATTCTCTTCCCCAACCCCTAGCCAGAGCCCTGCCACCAGGAACCACCCTGGGGCCCGGCAGCTGCCCCGCCCTCTGGGAACCCCTCCACCTCTAGGCAAACGCCAGACTTACTTCTTCATCCACTCCACAATGTCCTCAGCTGTGGACCCATAGTTGTCGTACTGGAACAGAAACCGTCCTTTCCTGTGAAACGTGGAGAGACAACGTGGGCTCAGCCAGCGTGCAAACGCCATCACGGAGGGGAGCAAGCTTCAGGAGGGAAGCAGGAGACTTACTCGAAATAGCAGATGGTGGGGTAGCCGCGCACATTGTACTCTTCCTTGATGTTTTCAAATTCTGAGGGGTAGACGTTCATCCCAGCCAGCACCTAGGAGCAAAGGGAGAACAGACTGTTCCACCCTCTGCCCCGCAGACACCCTCCCCTCGTCCATGCACTGCCCGTCCAGACGTGCAGCCCAGGGCAGCAGGGGAGAAGGCAAGCAAAGCCAGTTGGGAACAATGACCAGGAGCTGTGGAAGAGGCAGGCCTCTGGGCCTGAGTGTAGCCCTCCACACAGGTGTTCCCTTCTGCCTGCCCTGCAGGAGGAACCATTTCAGAGCAAAAACAAAGTTCTGAGGGTTGAGGAAGAAACCTGGTCTTGTTACCAAGTTCCAACAGGTCTGAGAGTGGGGCCACTACCACCCAGGCACATATTATGCCTCTTCTCTGCCCACGTCAACTCAGGTAGTGCTCATGGAGTCCCATTCAGCGGTTCCACAACGTCTGCAGACACCTTCCCAGCTACCTCACAGCCTGTCCTTAGTCTGTCCACCTGGGCTTTATGCATGACGTTTTTCAACTTCACAGATCACATGTGGTTAAGGAGAGTGTGTGGTTCTCATGACGATCCGCTTGCCTAACTCTCCTTCCTCCAGACCTTGCAAGGCCTCCCCAATAATTCCTCCTGTTCGTGACCATCACCCACAGCTTCGGAATGATTTGACCATCATTCTGAAGTCTGAACATGTTCTGATTGCAGGGGTCCACATCTAACACCCCTGAATCAGAAAGGAGACTTCTAGTAGCTGTGTTACTGAAGACAGGGCTAAGTGCTAAGAACAACCCAGAATGCAGAGTCCCCTAAAACTGCTTTCCTGGAGCAGGATCCTTCTTCTCTAGGGCTGGCTCAGGCGCCCGGAAAGAGGACTTTGAATCTGTTCTCACAAGAGAACGCAGACAGAGGCCAGATACAGGAACATTGTTCCACAAAGCAGGGTGCCACAGAAGAGAGGGGAAAGGAAGTTCAAAAAAGCCAGGAGCACTTACAGAAGCAGAGAGAAGACACCCAGGAAGCTGAATTTTGCTCAAGAATACATCAGGACACACAGGAAGAGAAAAAGGAAAACAGTTGTTTCAGTGGACAATGAACTTGATTGGGAAGACTGCTTTCTCTAGGAGTCATGTGACTTTGGGCAAGTCACCCACCCTCATGGAGGTTCCCTGTGTGGAAGACGTGGGTGACAAGACTGTCACAGGGCTCTTAAGATGATTGAATGAGATGACCCATGTCAGAGCTTTTAGCACAAAACTCAATAACCGTCAAGTTCTTTGTTTTCTACCAAATCCTCCTGGTGCCACCTGTGCCTCCGGCCTCTCCATCCTTGGAGGCATCTGAACACGTCTTTCTAACTGTTTTAAGTACCCAGCCATAATGCCTGGCATACAGTGAGCACACAATAAATGCTTGCTAAATCACTGATTTTCCCCCCAGCCCATTTTGGGATGTTACAAGGAATACAGGGAGAATAAGCCTGAAATATAACTTACTAGAAGCCCTGGAACCCTCTAAAAACCATTCTGTTCATTCCCCGAGACTGATTCCGTAGCCTGTTCCAGTAATATTTGTCTACTTTAAAGTTCCTTTTTTATGTCTAATTGATCTCCCTAGTGTCAGTGCACATTCACCACAAGATTAATCTTCCACATCCTCCCCTGTCATTACATCACTTCCCTGTACAAAACCTTTCGATTCCACTGAATACAGGCTAACATCTCACTCCACACTCAAAGACCATATGGTCCCTCTCTCATTTTTGGATTCTTCCTTCTTACAAAACCCTTAATTATACACCTGCTAGAGTCTAGATTTTTTTATTCTTCCAGGAATGAGACAGTCTGAGATTTCTGCAAGGGAGAAAGTTGGACTGTTTGCCATCTAAGGCACCTTGCACCCGGGCAATATGCCACAGCAGCAAGGAGCATGGGCTCAGGGCCAGGAGGCTGGGTTTGAATCCTGACTTCGGATTCAAATCCCCACTTCAGAGATGCATGTCCTTGAACAAGTCACACTGCCTCTATGCCTCAGTTTCCTCATTTGCAGCCACCTCTTGTGGTTGTTGTGAAGATTAAATGAAATAATGCAAGTAAAGACTCTACAACACTCAAGATATGTTAGCTCTTTTCATTCATACTATTAAGAGGCTCATGTTTCCAGAACACATGCTGTGCTCTCCTGGCCCTACTGTGTGCCTCCTAGTCCCTTTACCCAGGATGCCCTGTCCCCCTCTCGCAGCACCACCAAAGACCCACCCATCCTTCAAGGCAAATCAAATCCCACCTCCCTGGGTGGCCTTTCCAAACCACCCTTGCTTGTGGTGAGCTCTTAATTCTCCAAGTTTCTGTAGCACTTTTGTACCACTTTCGGGGCATTTATTAGTTAATGAGATAAATATTTTTTGAACAACTATGTATAACCACTTTTTGTGGAGTTTGTGAAGCCAAATGAGGCAAAATTGGTGTCAACCTAGAAGTTAAGGCCACACGCGTGACACAGTCATGTGGGCTTGGGGACGTTCAGTCAGCATGGCGTGCTCTTCCTCGTGTGCAGCCTGTGTTCTGATGGGAACGATCGCGGAAGCTTCACAAGCAGGCACGTGAGCTAGTGCTCCAAGGAGGGAAGGTTTCCATAGACATTCCAGGAAGAGAAAATGGAGGCAAAATGAAGCAGGATGCGGCTTGAGAAATGGGCAACGTGTCAGTGTAACTGGACTATAGGGACACACAGGAGGGAGCAGTAAAGAGAAGGCTGGGCAAGTTCACTGAGGTCATTTTGGAAAAGGCTTTAATGCCTAAAAACCCTTTATTCAGGAGGTGCTGGCGAGCTATTGAGGATTTCCCAGCTGCATTTTTTAGGGTATAAAAGTTGGGCTGTGAAAGGAAAGTCGTGGGCTGTGGAGACAAGTCAGCAGTCGTTGGCGACCACCCTGTGCGGGCTGACCAGGGCCTGACTAGGACAGTGGGCAGGGAGAGGACGGAGGAGGGAGGGGAGAGATGTCAGATGAGGCCCTGGCAGCAGGGTGTGTGGCAGAGGACTGGGGTACTCGGGAAGAGGCATGAAGGAAAGTTGGTGTCTGCCAGATGGAAAGGTACTGAGTTTTATTTTAGACATCCTGCATTTTAGACATGGGAAGAAAAATCCAGACTGAGATGTCAAGCAAGCAGTCTGACACACGGTACTGGAGCGTAGGGAAAGGACTCCAGCTCCATGGACCTACATTTTGTTGAAGCTATGGATGTGGAAAAATACTGAGGGACAGACCACAATGAGACAAGGAGAGCACAGCACCAGGCCCATGCTCCCATGAAAGAAAAGAGGAGGGGAAGCAGAGCCCTGAGAGCACCCCCATTTAGTGAGTGGGGGGAAGAGGAAGCACAGAGCAGTGGAGGAGGGGGGTCAATCATTGTATCTGTGAAGAGTCTGTAGGTTTTAGAGCTGTCTCCACACACCACACCATTTCCTCTTCACAACAACCCAGTGAGGTGGGCAGGGTTGGCATTATCACCCCCATTTTACAGATGGGGAAAAGGAGGCTCCACCACTGAGGAGCTTGTCCAAGATCTCCCAGCTGGTTATTGAGAGCCAGTGCCACAGTCTGATCTGCACAAACCTGTCACCATTTCATGGTGTTTAGACCCAGATGGCCCTTCACGGCCAAGGTCAACAAAAGACTGGGTAAAGCTCACAGGCTCAGTGTGGATGTCGACAACTGGCAAGGCTGGCAGGAGGAGGCAGACGGGGATGGGCTCATTCTGACGGCTGCTCCGAGACGGGGAGCAGCAACGGCTGCTGACAAGGATGTCAATTAGCAGGAGTAGACGGGACAGATGCCAATGAGTCACCAGGCGTCAGTGACAGCAAAACAGAGGCAGATCTGAGTTTGGAAAACGGCAAAGGCTGCATATCCCTGACCTGGCCTGGCTGCCGTCTTAATGACGTCATCAGGTTAGACACCTCCCAAGAACTCTGTAGTGGAGGAAGATTGCTGACCTTTGCCACCGACATGGCCAGCCTAAAAGGCCTCAAAGATAACAGAGATGAAGAGGAGACAGGAGGCGCTAATCGGCTGGATTTCAGCTGTGAGGGGGGAGTGAGCTTTTGACTTCTGAGGACTATCAGCCCATCTCTGCCCTGTGTGTGAGGACAGAGAGGAATCCACGCCCCTGGTCGCCCAGTTTCTGGGCAGCTGTGGCTGCACCATGAGCCCTGGCCTCCAGAGGCCTCCTACAGTGGGTGGTGTCCGCGATGGCCAGGACCCTTCCCCCTTCATGGAGCTGGGAAACAGTGACAATTTTTCAAAAGGTGATTCCCTAAGAAACCACGGAAAAACAGAACAAAACAAACCCCAAGCAAGAAAATACAGAAGCAAGGAAACAGAGGAGCTCATATAACACAGACGCCTCAGGCCGAGGTGACCACCACTTGGCCAAAGCTGGGCTTGAGTGGCCAGGCTCTCCAGGTACCCGGATAATCCCAGCCACTTCTGTAACGTTGTCGAGGGAACCAGCAGGTTCAGGTTTTACATTTCTCAACCTGGGCCCAGGCAGGAGGAGCAGGAACCGTTTTTTTCCTTTTTAGGAAGCAGGTACCCTTATCCTAAGTAATCTTCAGGGCTAACCTTCCGAAAGCCTGGTGGTGTGAGCCCAGGGCCAAGGGGAAAGGTCCCCGTCCCACAAACGTCCTTCTCACTTTGTCTCTGTCCTTAATAACTGATGCTCTGAATTCCTTTAAAAAGGGGAACATTACTTTTAATGTAAATATAGAGCTTAAAATAAACTAAAACAATCATATTATGATTAGTATCAACTGGTGAACAAAGTGATCTAGAACAAAAGCAAAGATGGGCAGACCTGGCCGTGCCTGGAAGGAACAGGCTCTGCGGGGAGCGAGGGAAGGGCCTGGAGGAATACTGAGTTTGGCAGGTGGATACAGCATTTGCTGAGAATCTTCCAGAAGGTGCACGAGACTGGCACCAAGACCTTGCCTGCTTTGATGGGGCAGGCGAGGGTAATTCATGATCCGATTGGGGCTGGAGCTGTTTACCTTTCACGGCACCACACAGTTCTAAAGTTGAGCTGAGCAGTTTTCTAAGTGCATGCGGGTGCAGGTAGGGAGAACACTGTGGGTAATTAAGTCTCTTCTCCAGGCGAAATAATCTTAAAATACGGTACCTACTGAGGCCCCAAAATGCAAAGTGGAACCTTCCCAGAGTGATGTGTGTGTGCCCCAAGGCCAAACGTCTCCAGGCAAGTTGCTAAAAATTCATCAGTGAGAGACAGGCAGGACCTTGGTGTCCCACCAGAATGAGGTCAAAAGAGAAAGCACTGGTTCTTTGCAAGCCAATCTTGTGGCCACCCAGCAGGGCTATCACCATGCCCAGGTGCGGCCATTTAAACTTTTTAAATTGACTTTGAACTAATCAGCAACTGAACTGGATCCATAAAGATCACGATGCAGTTTTAAGACCTCAGAAACTCCCTCAATGGGACTTTGGCCAGCCCCACTGAGATGGCTCCTCCAGATTACCTTTCATGAAAGGTGTAGGGATTTTTCCACCTTCTCTAGAGGACCTAGCTGTTATTTTTCTGTTGCCACTGAAAAACAACAACAAAAACAACCAAAATCCAACCAAACAAAAAAAGCCAAAACCTCCGTGGCTCAGGGTAAGCGCAAAAATGGACAGACGTGGCACAAAAGAGACAAACCTGACAGGGTGGGAGAAACACAGAGATGGCCAGGACCACCAGTGAGTGGGCTCTGACCTGGGGGAGGTCTGACCACCCTGGCCTTCCCTCCTCCCTCGCTGACCATCCCGCTTGCTCCTACTTCTCTGAAGGCCCGTTTCCTCAGTGGCTCCTCTTCCCCCTCCTGTCCCTAAAGGTAGGCATCCCTGAGACTACCTTGTCACCCCTGCACACTCTCCCTCAGAGAACACCTTCCTGCTCAGGTCCCCACTGCCCCCTCTGGACTGCCTCGTTCTGCCGTGGTCTCCACCATTCTTCCCGCCCCACAGGAACCACAGGACCCTGGCAAGCCTGGGCAGGAGACTGCCTCGTGAACATGCCTCATGAACATGTTTGTGCTTCGGGCCCACCACTGCTGTCACTGTGCCCCTTTCTCTGCCACTGTCCCCGGCTTTGGGAGCCTCAGCACACTTTGGAGCTCAATCCCAGGAATTCTGGACCCCTGACGGTCGGCTGTCAGCCTGGTCTCCCAGCAACACCACACGTGCTTCTTGCTGGTTTCCTGGCTATTTCATCACTAGCCTCTGACAGGTGCCAGATTCTCCTGGTCCCAGCAACGCTGCGGAGTTCTCAACACTCACTGGGGGCTGGTCTCTGTCCACATTCCCCGGGGCGGCAGGTCAGCAGCAGCAGGGTAAGTCCTCCTTGTGATTTCAAAACCTGCCCTGTCCCCCCGACCCTGCACCCCTCCTCTGCTGTCTCCCCAGGTGAGCGGGAGAAGTCCGAGGGCCAGCGAACACCTATGGCCCATGGGGCCCCACTTACGGAGTGGCCTCGCAGCTGGGTCGCAGCCTTCTGGAAATGCGGCATTATCCTCTTGCACATGCTGCACCCTGGTCACAGGCAGGAGAAAAACCAAACTCGGTTAGAGTGCGTGCCGGGCTCTGTACTCCCCCTTCCCGTCCCTCAGGCCAACCTGTTGTTCTACCAACAAAGACTTATCCAGCCTCCAGAGGCACAGGACTGCCCCAGACTCTGGAAACACACAGGAACAGGATGCAGAGGCCCTGGCCCCACAGAGCTTACAATCTCCACAGTATGAAAAACGACACAGCTCACAGTCACTCAATAAATGTGTGACTGATGAAGCAAATGGGACACAGCTGGAGAAGGGCAAAGCGCTGAATACTTTAGAGCCGATGATGAGTTCAATATGAATTCAGGAACCAGAATACGTGCCAGGAAAGCACCCCCTTCATGCACAGCTAAAAGCCTCCCCTCACTGCCCAGTTAGGGCTGCAAATGAACCTGAATCAAATGCCATAAAGAAAACGTACAACTACAAACGCAATGACTTCCGGATTTTCCTGCCCTTTTTACTCCATTTACAACAACAATTACACAGTGACTGGAGGCAGGTTGGGCATGAAAGGTGCTGGCTCTGGCCCCGCGGGAAGACCACCGGGCCAGGATTGAACACTCGAGTTCTCATCTTTCCTCGACTTGCTGGATAGCCCTGGACAGGTCACCTCCTCTCTCTGGGCTGCTGCTCCTTCAGGCAAATGAGGGGCACCGGACCAAGAACCTCAGGTCCCTTCTAGCTCTGATGTCGGAGGATTCTGTGATGTCTTTGGCTCAAGTGAGAGCTTGAGGGACTCAGGATCAAGAATGGCAGGCCCCCAACATCCACTACTACTTCAGAGTGACCTTGATTTCAACCCACCCCTTCCCTTCAACCAGAGCAGGCCACATATCAGCAGTGACTCTGTAGGACACGACTGCCACTTTCCTCAGACGCGAGGAATTCTGACACGCCAGGCTGTTATTCTTTCTGACAGCCGCTAGGCTGCAAAACAGGCTTTGAGATGCATCTGAAGGCCGAAGACACCAAAACTGCCTGGAATTCCATGTCAGGTTGGATCTCATCTTAACACAGCACAGCGGGGACAGGGCCAGGCGGCAGCAGGCTGACAAGCTCTAATCCATGTGCAGCTAACGCCTTGGCAGGCCGTGGGCAGAGTGATACAGAACAGAGAGGTGCTCTCACCCATCGAGCCAGATATAGACTGGAGAACTGTCAGCAGGTCAAAACTCCCCCGGGACCACCGGAACCTCCCCAGCACCAAGTCCACTGGACAAGATGCGATGTAGGATATTTTGACATGCAACTCTCAAAATGCCCATGGCCCCCTCCCCAACATTCCTGCCTGGCAGAGAGATGGATGCACACGCACACCAGCATATTAAGCATAGGCTTAAGTTCATGCCATCAGTTCAGGCTCAGACTCAGGGGGACTCAGGAGAGTAGGAGATGTTGCAAGGTCAGCCTGCAGCACGATCCCACAGCATCTGCCCTCAGAAGACAAGATGCGCCTCTCCCCAGTAGCTGCCACCACAGCACAGACCCCACAAGTGTTGTGAAGGAAGGAACATGACACTTGTCAGAGGACTTTGTTCCCATTGTGGGGATTCACAGAGAGGAGAATGGAAACAGGGACAACAATGCCAACCCCACTGGATGCCCGTGCTCCATCAGGTGGATGCCACACAGTAGGGACAACAGGAGGCCACACGGCAGAGGAAGGAGCTCCGCTCTGGGGAGAACAAGACCCAGATCTGCATCTCCCCTTGACCATTTGCTGCCTGTGTGACCCTGGGCTAGTGACACAAGTGGTCTGAGCCTCAGTTTCCCCATCTGTGAAGTGGAGACAGCACCTGCCCTACAGGCTGAGGGTCAGAGCCAACACCTGGGAGGGCAGGCAGAGCCAGGCACCCCGCAGGGGAGGCTCAGCCAACACAAGGCCTGAGAGTCTGCCTGCCGGTCCATGGTGGGGAAACACTACTACAGGGAACAGAGGATGTCACTCCACTGCCCAGGAGGGAAAACAAAGGGGGTGCACTTGCAGCCCTTCACCCACTCTTTACTCAGTGACTTGATGAGATGGTGGAGTCCGACACCCACTGGGCCACACTCATCAGGCAGGAGCTTAATTTATGACCTGTCCCCACAAGTGTGGCCTCTCTCTCTCAGTTCTGCCTGTCTGGAACAAGATTATGCCCCATGCTCCCCAAACAAGTGGTAAGTCGCCCAGCTGTCCCCATGGGCGGAGGCCAGCAGTGCTGGGTGAAGATGTTATTGTGGGCAAGAGGTGATGGAAGAGTAACAGGAAGCCATGGGCCATGCCAGTTCCCAATCGAACTTGACCAGGAACAGTGCTGGCACTGGGATCCGTATCTGAGTTTATTTTGTAACTGACTCGACTGGGAGGCAGGGGAAAAGATAAGACTAATTCCCTCTCTCAACCTCCCCAAAGTTAGAGCAGTCAGCCCTTTTATTTTCTCATTAATTCAGTCAACAAACTTTTACTGAATAAACAGTAGGTCCCGGGGACCCAGATTCCTTGTCACAACTAAAGGCTCCTACTGCCTTTGGCTTAATTCACCCCCAAACATGATCAAAGAGTCCTAAAAGACTTCCCAGTTAGGGAACTGGTGTGTTTCCCAGGAGTAAGCTGAATTATGAGGCCATGAAGGCTTGATGACATTAATATAATAAAAGCACAAGTTTGTTTCATTAAAAACAACAATAACAAAAGAATCCTGGGGTTACCTGGGACCCGGGCGGCCATCCAATCTGGCCCTTCCACCACAAGTTTGAAGGGAACAGCTCCAAGTTTTCTCCCTCCCTCCCTCACTACTAACCTCTCTGTGACACCTCCATGGAACCTACCTTCTCCCACCCCAGCTTTCTATTACATAAAGATAATAACTATGCTCGCATCTCTGTCTGCTCTGATGAGTGGGATGGCACGCTGCCAGGCAGCCTGGGGCGTGAGAGGCAGTGGCACACACATTCAGGGGCAAACTGCTGGTGAACCACTCTGGGTAAGTAATTAAGTAGTGTCATTACACTGAAACCTGCACGGTTATGACATGATCCTGCCTGTGACATGTACTGTACACTGGCACACACTCTGCTTTGGTCTCATTTAACCAATGTGTTGAGTCCTGAAGGGTTCTGAGATAAACCGAAAGAGGCCTGTCTCAAGGGGCTGTGTAGGTAGGACAATTCCTGAAATTTGCAGCTGGGCAATTAATAAGATCCCTCTAAAGAGAAACAAAAAGGGTAAAACCAACCAGTGAGCATCAGTAACAGAATGGTCCAGGGTTAAGGTGCAGACCACTCTGGGCAGAGCCCGATCTACCAGGAAGTACGACACCAGGGCTTCCTTCCCCAGGCAGGCACACTCTGGGGCCAGCAAGGTGTCTGGGGGAGTTCGGGTGGGAGGACACCTAGCAATCAACATGGGCTGAAGAGACACTGTTGTCCTGGTGAACAAGCCATAGGCCCAAGTCAGGCAGAACCACCAGAACCCCACAGAAGGGCATCCAGCTGGGGAGGCATGGTCACCAGGGTGGGGATGGGAGGGGCCTTTGGTCAAACAACTTCTCAGGGAGGAGGAACAGAGGTGGGCTTTCCAGAGTAAACAGAACCCTGGTGCCACAGCCTATGGCACCCACCAGAGCCACAGACACGCCTGGGCACACCCACCTCCCACCGTACGCAGCCCCTCTCTCCCCAGCCTCTAGGCTCTGGCTTCCTGAGGGGCATCTGCTGTTCACAGAGTCACAGCTTTAAGGGCCTTCCATAGGCTCTAATCCAGGGTTTTTCAATCTGTGGGTCGGGACCCATGAGCCTGTAGGGGTGGCTCAGACAGTGGATATCTGAGGCTCTGCGGGACACACTGTCAACTACTCAACCCTGCTGCTGTAGCTTGAGAGCAACCAGACAACATATAAATGAATGGATGTGGCTGTGTCCCAACAAAAATTAATTTACAAAAAAGGTGGCCAGCCCATGGGACATAGTTCGCTGACCCTTTATTACAGGGTTATAAAGTAGTAGGAAAAACCAATAACTTTCAAATAAAACAGAATAGAAAGGAAAAGAACCATGTGCACCAGAGCTGGTAAAGTGGGTGGCAGGCAGTAAGGGTAAGTATGGTTTTGCAAAACTCCTGTTTCAGCTTATTTACATACAATTTACATACACTTATAGTACTGGGTTGCAACGTAAAATATTTTTAATACTGTGAAATGCAGTCAAAAAGTTTGAAAGCCACTGCTCTGATCCAACCCCCTTCTCTTACAGACATGGAAAGGGAGGCACAGAGAATTGAAGCACTTGACAAGGTCACCCACCTCACTGGTGGCACAGCTGGAATCAGAACCCAGGTCCCTGCTTGTCATCTCAATGATCCTCCTGCTCTTCCCATGGTCTCTTGCCTCATACAGACACTGAACTCAAGCATGGGGCCCCTTTCTCCCTGGTCCTGATCCCCCACTCCTTCCAAGTGGCACCAGCAAGGTGAGGGGGAGCCAGAGCTGGACCAGCGGCTGCCTTAGAGGCCGGCCAGGCTCTGGATGGTGAGCAGCAGCCACACCTCAGAGCATGTGCCAAGGCCAAGGTGTGGCTCCACCGGCTACACGGCTGGCAGGACAGGGGCTTCAGGCCCACAGGAGGCAGAGGAGTGGGGGAAGGCGGAGGCCCCTGGAGAGTAGACCCATGTTGTTGCCGGGTGGAGCTTGGGGTGAAGAGGGCAGAATGATGCCGATTCTAGTGAGAGAAAAACTGACATGGACAGCAGGAGGGGAGGAACCAGACGAAAAGGCAAAGATGAAGGAAAAGAGGTGCAGACAGAAAGACGGGGTGAGTGATGTGATTCGGTGTTCTAGGTGAGAGACCTGGGGCCAGTTCCAAGTCCTCCCCCGCACCCGGCAACCCCAGCTGCCCCCCAAGAGACTGAACAACCAACTCTGGCCCCAAGGAGAAAGGTCACTCACAGGGGGCATAAAACATCATCAAGAGCGGCTTCTCTTCCTTCTTCAGGAGCCGTCTGAAGTCCTGAGGCACAAACAGAGAACACGCAGGTCACACACAACACAGTAACGGAGGCGACATCCCCACAGGGCCCACAGTGGTGGGAGGGGCGGGGCGAGCACTGCAGAACCCCACGGTCTGACCTGGGGAGCAGGGATGCAGTACAGAGTCACCACCTGTCAGGAGCTGCAAGAACCTCAGACGACCTATTCTAGACCATCCTCGCTTATTACAGATGCGGAAACTGAGGCCCCGAGGGACAAATGGCTTTCCCAAGGCCTCCTGGTGGGATGAAGCAGTCAGGACCAGGCTACCAGCCTTACTTGCAGCTCCACCTGAACAAAGAAGACTGCAAGGAGCTATCGGGGTCCCACGAGGCTGTCGACCAGGCCGCCCCTTCTTCAAGTGATCTACAGAGCAGTTTTGTTGTGGTGGGGCTGCTGTTTACACGTAGGCCCGACTTGGCCAGATGGGATCTTGTCACCACCATGACATGGGGTTAACCCACACCCGCTAATCTCTTCCCCCGGCCCCAGCCCAACCATCCATGTCCCCAGGAGTCCACTGTGTACACAGAAGCATAAGGATGAGGCGTGCCCCCCACTCCCCAGAAAGTTACAAGCTAAACGGATCACATGTATTTGTGAAACCCTCGGACCAGTGCCTGGCACACTATTAGGCAATATATAATTATTTGTTAAATAAATACAATAAATGTACAAAGACAAATGGTCACAACAGTGCTGATGGAGACTTCTGCATAAAGCTGGGCAGGAGACTTTTCTTCCAGCAAGAGGCAACGATGTTCGGGAAAGAGCACACCTATCAAGGACTGCAGAGAAGCGCCGTGATGGAGTATATTTTGATTAAAATAAGCTCCTCTAACCAGTTTCCACAGAAGAAAATTAGAGGCTTTTCTCTTTTGAACAATAAGAAAAATAAGAGGAAATTTCAAAATGCAGCTTTCTGGCAGCAACAAGGCATTAGGTAAACAGATGATGGTCCATCCCACACAATGGAACACTACTGCATCATTAAAGACGATAAAGAGGAATATTTAATGTTCCAAATAAGATGTGCGTGTTACATTAAGTGGGTGGAGAAAGCAAGTTACAAAAGAGCATATAAAATGTAACGACACTTTTGAGTAAAAATATTTATGTCTGCATTATGCTGGAAGCCTGGGAGGCTGCAAAAAATACCAGCAGTGAGCATCTCTCAACGGGAAAGGATGGGGTAACTTTTTTTTTCTTTTATGCTTCAGCTGTACTTTCTAAATTTTCAACAACGAATATGTATTATTTATAATTTTCAGTTAGATAAAAAAGATTAAAATATTTTTGTGGGAATTTAAAACATTTTATAACTTCTGAAAATGTTTACTCTTGCTTTTACATAACTAGAGGGTTAAGGAAGAATTAGTAACCAAGATCTTTGACCCCGACTAGGGTGGAGGATGCAAACACTTTGAAAATGATCTTCTGGACTCTCTGGAGATAAATCCTGGCAAAAAGATCCGAGAAGAAAAGGTTTTACTGAGCCTTTAGCAATTTGATTTCATACCCTGAGTAGTAACAAATGTTATATTACATTCAAGGATGCTTAATTACCTTCAGTAAGGGTGGAATTCTAAGCTTACAAATATGAATTGGCAATTCAAACTTGTGGGAGAGAGGCAGCAGACAATCACCTTCCAGCGACGCTAAAAACATATATTATCACAAAATCTACCCAGGCGCAACAACCAGTTATGCTGTTGATTTTTTCATAGCTATAGGCACAAGTGCCACCACCTCCTGACACTTGGTCCTCTTCCCTTGCCCCAAACAAGCTTTTTAAAAAGGGTTTGTCTTCCGGCTGATGATACTGGCACTTTCTATGCCAGAGAAATGTTGATGCCCAGTCTCTTTAATTCGAATCACTAGAGACCCTCTTGGTTGGCCCACCATGATCACACAGGATCCCCCCAGGAAGTACAAATGGCATCATTTTCTTTTGGGCTAACAAACATCAAGAGTCAGTAATTTTAAAGGAAAAGGGAGGGGAGGCAAAGGAAGATAAAATGTACACTTTATGTTATCAAGATAAGAACAATCATTCTCCCTCCATCCACAAGAAAGCACCGCTTGCCTCCCAGATCACTAGAAATGTAACAGAGAAGTTCTTGCCCATCCTTTTGTGAAGGCAGAGGCAAGCAAGCAAGGCACACATGCGTGCATGACACGCACACAGGTACACATGGATAAAGATGCACATTCAGGTCTGGGAGGGCAGGCTTCGAAAGAAGGAGGGTCAGGGTTGTACGGAGACTGTAAATCAGAACCACCCTTCCACACCCCAGCCCAGCTAAATCTAGAAATCAACGCTGAAGAGGGTACATAATTTGTATAATTTGTTCAAAATTACACAACGACTCAGAATTGTAGAGTCCTGACCCCAGTCTCTGGAAATCCAACCCAAACCTCTCAGATTATTCTTAAAAAAAGGCCAAAAATCAAAACCCATTTAAAAAAAAACAGAAAGCCAACCCCAGCAACAACCCGATTACATAATAAGGAGAGGACATTTAAATCAATATTCCTATCAGGAAAATGTGAACACGGTAAAATACATTAAGTAAGGCGGTGAAGAACAAAGGAAGCTCTCGGGCAGCCAGCCTGTGATCTCTTGCTGGTTCCGTCAAGGAGCTGGAAGGAGACTCAAATTTCAGGGCCTGGCCCAGCTCCCCTGGAGGAGAGCACGACTGGTCCCAGACACTCCCATTTCTAGTTCCTTGGCCATCTCTCCTCACGAGCCTCTGGTTCTGGGAAGCTTCCCATGTCCATCAGAATTGATGGGGAATAAATTACCTTTTCACTGTCAATGTGAACAACATCTTTGGCTCCAGGATCTTCCTCCCACAGTGGGGGCCCTTTTGGATCCTTCAGAAAGGCCACTATGGACTGAGGAAAAGAAGAGAGAAGGGAAGATTCATTTTAGCCAGGAAAAGAGGGAGGTGGGGGAATCGGGAACCTGCCCTGTTACCCTGCCTGGAGACCCCGGTGCCTGAGATGGGACTGCACGTGGCACATGGGCCAACGCTTGGGGTGTGCCACCCCACCGCCCACTGACAGCACTGCTAAGGGCACTAAAAATGCACCCCCCCGAACCCCATGAGGATTTTTCAGCCACACAACACCTTACTTGGGTCAGCTAATCCATACCTACTACGCTTCTTCAGCACAACAAAGAGGAAATGTGAGACAATTAGCTGGCTCATTCAAACCAGAGACACTCGTGCTTCTCTAAGTCTCAGCTCCTCCAGGGAGTCTCTGATCAATCTGAACAAAGGCCTCCAGTCCTGTCCAGATACTTCCACATTCACGCAGCCACTAAAACTGTCCATCGCATAAGCAGGTAATCATACCTACTCGTAACCTGCTTGATATCTCATGACCTACACTGATTTGGAAGTGCGTTAAATCCTGATCACCCTCTGTGGGGCTCAGGCTGGAAAGCCCTGGGCAGGGTGCTCATCTCTGTGGCCGCATGGTTGCGGTCTTCTCTCCTTGAAGAGCCCCCTCCCAGACGGCCCAGGATGAAAATCTGACCAAGACCTTCAGGATAAAGGGCTTAACTAAACTAGCCTTTGTCATGTGGACCATTGACTCAAATCTCTGCTCCCTTTGGGGAAGACACACATGGGACAGGGAACAGGGAGCATGTCTCTCTGCTCCTCTCCCCACCTGCCACATGTCACTGGCTCAGGACAGAAGAGGCATTCCCTTTCCTCTCAAACAGTCACTCTGAGAAATGGTGCTCAAAGTCTGTGAGAGCCAGGAATGGGTACCCAGGAACCAGCCAAGCCTCCATCCCTTCAGCTCTGAAGGGGAGATGCTGGCCTCAGCGTCCCCCATCTGATGCACGATTCTGTTACTTCTGGCCCCTTTGATGGAGCTCCAGTAAGCAGATGAAGAACTGGGTGTGTCTGGTGGGGGGCAGGGGAGGTCTGAGGTGAGAAAGGGAAACACCCCCTTTCTCACCTGTGCATTCAGCCCACCCACTGGTCACACACAGAGGACCTCAGTGAGGCTTATTATTTCTAGAAACTCCTATTTAGAAAGAGCTACTACGGGAGAATGGACGACAGCCAAGACTTTGTAGGATTTCATTCAGGTAATGTCTGTCCAAATGGAGCTGTGAAATGCCTCCTGGCAAAAGAAGGGCTGTTCCAACCAGGCCAAGGGCAGATCCATCTTTTCTCAGTCCCTCATCAAAGCTTCACTGTGACAACATAAGCCAAAATGGAAGCAGCAGGACGTTCCTGTAACCCGTACTCACCCACTGGTGCAGAGGCACCTGCCTACCTGGGCCACGTGAGAAAGATGTTTATAGGTGCCCACCTGCTGCTGTTCCAGAAATACCTGCTATGGGGGTTCTCAATCGAGGGTACACTGTGGACTTCGGGAGTCTGTGAAACCCCAGACTCAGGGAAAACATTTACTTTAATGTATGCACAGGCACTGTTTCCACGGAGAAGGTCCATGGCTTTCAGGAGATTCTCAGCGGGATTAAGGAACCCAAAATGGATAGGAACCACTGCTCTGGGGGGGCTCCTGTCCCACACCAGCATGAGCAGAGTTAAAGGGTTAGCACAGCCTCCCCATCCCCCCACTCACCCCAGCCTCAGCATCAAGGAGAAAAGACGCACGTGGATGGAAAAACGAAAGAAGTCGCCTCTTTTAATGTACCAATTCGAACATTCATACTACCAATCTTTGGCTTTTCAGGCGGAGATTCTTCTTCTTTAATATTCCCATCCAAAGGTTCTCTCCAAATTGGTCTAACCGACAAGATCTCAGGTAGGAAAGTCTGCAGGAAAAAGCACCTGGGACCCCCCCAAGCTGTCTATTCTGGGTGCTCTGAACCCCAGGGAAATGGCCCACATCTGCCCCTGGGTCTTCAGGATGTCTTCATGGCTGCAGAACCACACTCACAGCTCCAGGGCCTTGGGAGCAGGTATCAGAGAGCCATCCGAGTTCCGGCTTCCCGGCACCTCTGGTCCTCACCACTTTACACATAAGGATTCTGCTGGACAGACTGCTGATAAGCAAAAGGCCTCCTACACAGGAAGTTCCCCTCTTTGAGTTTCCTGCTCTTTACCCTCATTTATCTGGCCTGTGGCCTCTCCAGGGGCCACGGCACAGTCCCCGTGACCAGGCCCCTGCTGAACCGTACAGGATGACAGCAACAATAGCCAGAGCATGAGCCTGAGACCGTGTGCCCGCCCCGCTAGGGGCTCCTCCATCTCTCTGGAGGTAGAGGCCCAGGAAAAACCCCGAGAGGAAAACTAATCTGTGACCAAGGAGGCCTCTGGTCTTGGCTGCTCCTGCTGAAAAGCAGAAGCTCTCTGGCAGTCATGGGAACAGTGTGCCAATTCCCCCTGCCCTGGAGAACTCCACTGCAGTCCCTGAAGGCCTGGTGGGCTTTGGGAACCCGGGACCAAAGATGTTCTCTCTGCGCTAAAGACTCTGGCTCTGTACAATGCTCAGCCTACTTCTCCACCTTGCTGAAGCAGAAATCACAGAAAGGAGGAGAGCGAGCAGACCCCACACACCTGGTCTTCTGAAGGCGGTGGACAAGGCCAGGACTCGGCCTCCGCCTACAAGGCAAGCTCAGAGCACCTGGGCTCCTTGCGCCTTGCTACTACAGTTCTGAGCAGCTGCTAGTCCTGCTCCATGGTCCCAGCACAGGCTCCTCAGAGGACCGGCTAAATAAAAACTGAACACCTCCCAAACCAAAACAAAAAGCCCCCGCCCTTTCTTTCCACCACTGCATAAGCACCTCCCCACCCCACTCAGCTAAACCGTGTTCCTGGGGAGCACATGTTCTCACCAAGAACTACAGTTGACGTCTTAACATAGAATAAGACGGGTTAAGCAACTCTAATTGGTAGAATTTTCTCTAAGTGTCTAAGTGGGTGTTAAGATGATGAGTAATCAGCTGAGTCTGCATAAGGTAAAAGCTGTAGCAACTTAAAAAAGAACAAGTGTTGGTGGATAAATAAGAAATGACCAGGGAGATGAGGGGAGAGAGGCAGTGGGACAGGGGCACAGACAGACGGAGAGATGGGAAAGAATGGAAGGAGACACAGATGGAGAGAGAGAGACAGAGAGACAGACAGAGAGACAGAGAGCGGAGCTCAGGGTCCACCCCAGTCTGAGAAGCAGGAGAGTCAGAGAGTGAGTCCAGCATATGATGGGAACAGAAGAAATACATGGCCCCAGCCATGTATAAGCACGGGCCCGCTGCCTGGGGCAGAGGCAGAAGATGTGTGAGGAAGGGCATGTGTGTGCTGAAGGAGGAGAACCCGAGGGCACTAGATGGACTCAGGGCAGGGCAGCTGCTTTGTGACAACAAGACAGCAGCTGCAGGTCACAGGATCTCCACGTGGGTTTCCAGTGATGCTTTTCCTTCTACTCCTAAATTGGATTTGTAGCAGCAAACATCTCAGTGACATTGGCATCTCATCTGGAAGAAGCCGTATCAGCTCAAAGGTGCCGACCTGCCCGTGCTTGCGCACTGCGGTGACCTGGGCACAGTAAGTCACCTCCAGCCTGTGGGCGGCCCCTGTGGACACAACCACAGAGACGAGGGAGGTCTTGAAGCCAGAGCAAAGGGACACCCAGGCCTTTGGAGGGGAGAGGCGCGATGTCGCACGCCTCACAGGACAACTGCCGACAGATTCACAAACCATCCACAAGGCCGGTCGTCCCCACTGTGTTAACAGTTACAAACTTTTCTGGATATTCTGCTGACACACGTTCTAGAGGTAAGAATCCCTGAGGTCATTCGGAAGAGCTGTTTGTGCAATCTGCCCTTCGTTCTCTCAGAGAGAACCTGCCAGACTGGTGGCGTCCATTCAGACTCCACCTCTGCTGAGAATGAGGGAGGTAAATTTACCTTAAATGTCACAGCTCGGTCATATTCAGTATGAAATGCACCATCCCTGTCAAATGAGGAGAAAGAGGTGTTAACTTTAGGAGTGGTTGTGAAGATACACTCCTTTGGTTTCCTGCAGCGTCTTAATAAGATTCAGCTATCAAACACAGCTCAGGATTTTGTACGAAATAATTGTAAACAGAAAAAAAATCATCCTGCAATAAAATTAATCTAACTAAAAACTCCTGTTCACTGAAAATACCAATGAAAGCTTTCAGCACTTACTTAGAAACAGGAAATGCCCACGTGTACTTACTGGTAATGGAATAACTCGACCATTTTGTCCTTCGGGCTCAGGTCAACTTTCATCTTCTTGCACAATTTTCTACTCTCTGCATCACTGAAAGACACAAATGTCGGGAACCATTTGTTACCTGAAGTCCTCACAAAGGTGTTGACAGAGCACAATCTGCTGGTGGCTTAAGAATACGCCAGGTAACTTGGAATTCTCAACAGCAAGTGAGGACCTCACTATAGATGGGTTCTCAGAGAACTGGAGGAAGGAGAGGAACCAACAGCATACAGGCTGGTCCAGAAAGACGGGGACAAGCAGACAGGGAGGGTGTATCGCTAAAGGTAAGGGGCAACACAGAGAGGTCTGAACAAAGGAAGTGCCCCAGAAGTATACGGGGTGGACAGCCCATTCTAAGAAGAAAAATAAAGTCACAGCATCAATCAGTGGCCCCAAAGCCTGACTGTTCTTTAGAATCACCTGGGGATGTATAAAGAAACAGTGACTTCCTGGCCCTCCCCAGATCACTACTTCAGAATCTCTGCCTCGGGCTCAAGCAAGTTTTTGCTTTTAGAGCTCTACTGTGTGCCGTATGCCACCTGCTCTAGCCCATCCGGCCAGGGTAAGAGGAAAATGTGCTACGACGTTGAGGAAGTTATGAAATCTGACCAGATATTGACGAAAGCCTAAAGGAGAAAGGAGATGGTTGGAAAGCTTCCATGAAGTGCTAGTGACGGCAACATCACACTCTCGCACTTGGAAATTCTTCTAAGAAGAACTGTCTGTCGGCTGCCATTCACCGCTTACAAAGTGTTCATGCGTGAACTCATCTAATCTTGGTTTCCCTCCTGTTAGACCAATGGTTCTCAAAATGTCATCTCTGGGGCCGGCCCCGTGGCTTGGTGGTTAAGTGCACGCGCTCCGATGCTGGTGGCCCGGGTTCGGATCCCGGGCGCACACCGAGGCACCACTTCTCCGTCCATCCTGAGGCCGAGTCCCACATACAGCAACTAGAAGGATGTGCAGTTATGACATACAACTATCTACTGGGGCTTTGGGGGGAAAAAATAAATAAATAAAATCTTTAAAAAAAAAAAAAAAAAAAAAAAAATGTCATCTCTGGACCAGAGCATCAGCATCACCTGGGAAGCTGTTAGAAATGCAAATTCCTAGCCCCATCCCAGTGCTACTGAATCAAAGCTCTGGGGGTACTGGCGCAACTGTGTTTTAAGGAGGCTTCCAGGAGATTCTGAGGCATGCCCCCAGCTGCACCGGCTCTTCCTCCTCCACCACCTCCAAGAGGTCTGGCTTTCCCTGTGCCCTCCACCAGCACCTCAGAGACCTTACCTGCTCTCACAGCTCGCCACGACCTCCCCACACTCAGCCAAGTCTGCCCAACAACCAGCCAAAGGTGGTCCACTACCCACCCACACAGGGCCCTGCTTCTTACTTCAGGGCCCTCTCTCCAGATCTGAATGGACTCAGTGAGGGTTTCTTGGCTACCCAACCCCCAGTGGCCCCTGTTGACTACACCGCATGAGAAACTTTGTTCTGCCAGGTAAGACAGCCACTGAGGGAAGTCCCTCATCTCCCCCTGTTTACATACCTCACCACCTTCTCTAGCCATCAGCTTCACACAGCTATGCACCATCCCCAGAACAGATGGACTAATGAATCCATTGAGCTCAGTTCTAAAGGCAGCACTCATCAAAGGACAAGCAAAACTGTGGGATCTCATTTTAAGTGTAAATATAGAATTTGCAATTCAAGAAGCAGGTCTTCCTGGAGAGGTGTGTGTGGGTCAGAGGGGGGAGTGTCAGGCACTCCCAGGGTCAGCCCCCTACCCCCACCCAGGGCTTTCCCTCCCTATTTAGTCCTACCTGTTGTAGCCATCACTGTGGCCACTGCAGCTTCTAGCCCGAGCTGCCAACAGCAGGGACTCAGGAAATGCATGACGAATTCAGAAAGGACAGGCTAATGACACTGAAATGGCTGCTCCCCTAAGCAACCAGTATCCTTAAGACAGGGAGAGGCAAGAGGAAAGGGACAAGCCTGGTGGGGAAGAGATCCAGAAGGGCCAAGTCTACCTCAGAAGGCCCCTGGAAAGGCAGCCCATGGCCGTGGGTAGCTGGAAACGCTGACCCTAAACCCCTGTGGGGATGCCATACCCGCCTCCACCGCCAACAGCTATTAGGGTTTGGGTGTGCCCCGTCCCGCAGGGGCTCTGTGGTGAAACCACGCTGACAGGCAGCACGTCTGTTTGAGAACAACTGAGTCTGGGGTGCCCTTTCCTGCCTGAGTTAATTTCCCAGGAGAGAGGGCTTGACTTGGGATGTTCACAACCACTCATTTGGCACTTTTCTCGTCCAACTTTGTTCTGCTGCACACAGCTGCGTCTGTGACCACCTACCGTCCACCCAACTACAACAACAAACAAGTGGCCAGGGCAGGAACCAAGTCTCAGATGCCTGCGGGCCTCCGCCAACCCCTTCTGGCATCCAGCAGGGGAGCCTGCAGGGCCTACTCACACTGCTGCATCTGCATGACTGCTCAGATTCTACAAAGCAGCCGACTGAGGGGAGAAGGGCCACCCCACACCGGCTCTCTCTTCCATCCAGCCTGGCTGGCGGCCTCTCCCTGTGAATTTCACAACGCAGAGGGAGGAGCGACAGGGCTCAGAGTCATCCAACCCAATCCCTGCCTGCTCTGCCTGAACCCCTCCATGGAAAAGTCTTACTGCTGCAGCCTTACGTCCCCGGTGAGCCCAGGCCAGGCTTAGGAGCAACGCTCCAAACCAACCAACTTGGCTGCGTGGAGCTGGAGGGCACAGAGGTCCTCCACTGGTTCCTCAGTGTGGACCCCCGCCTGTGGGTCCAGCTCAGCCTGCAGCCTACGGCCCCCACCCCAGTCAAGGTAATCACAGCTCTGTCTCTGCCACAGGGTTCCTTGTTGCCACCTCTTCCTTCCTTAGGTTACACGACACTCCCCAAGGATTCCCTCCTCTCCCCTGCCGTCTACAGACAGACACACACACACAAATGCGAATGCACACATTCTCAGAGGGGTGCATGGGGAGACGGTGTCCTGTCCCCTCTGAGCACCTCTGGCACAGACCCCAGAGCCTCAGCCCCCACCTCCAGCACGCACCATGTCCCTTACTTGCCGTCTTCCTCTCCACAGCGCATCCCCACATCTGACCAACATGTCCACTGATGGTCACCCCATCAGAAACATGTGCTCCATGAAGGCGAGGGCTTTGTTCCGTTCACAGCTATCTCCCCAGGGTTAGAGCAGCAGCTGGCACACAGCAGGCACTCTAGAAATAACCTGAGTGAATGAGTGAATGAATGATGCTGTCTTGTCACTGCTGGGATGAGGGCCTACACTTCTGGCTCTCTGGGCTCTGTCTATTGTGCTCCAGGAATCCTGCCAGGTGACAATTCCTGACAGTGCTCTCCCAGATCGACTCCCCTCCCTCCTACGATTCTGTCTCTCAGAATGTATGCGAGTGTGTGTGTGTGTGTGTGTATGAGTGTGCATGCACACGCACGCACTAACTGTGCAGTACAGACAATAAAAGTCGTAAGAGTTCAAGAAGGGAAGAGAAATTACCCAAGCTCAGGGACTTAAAAGGATCTGGGTTGATAGATTAGGCACAACTAATTGATCTACTGGCTGCCTCCCTCTTCACCCCCCTTCCCTAGCCAGTGACTGAGGCTCTAGGGGGAAAAGGAGACAAAAGCAGTGAGCAGGGAAAGAGCTGCTTTGCCGGGATGGAGAGGGAGGGAGGAGAAAACCACCACAGATCACGGAGAGTGGACTGGCAGTGCAAAGGCCCTCACTTGCCTTTCCCTGACCATCCTGCAGGAACCAGCCATTGTCTGTCTGCTGGGGAGGCTGGAGCCTGCCTCCCTCTGCCCGTTTACTCACCCACAACCTGCTTCAACCTATCCTACCCTGTGTCCCTTGCTCTCCTCTACAGGGAATGTGGAGGAAAAGATTACAGAGGACTGTACACGCTTCCCTCCCCACCCCTGGCACAGACACATCCACACAGGCGTTTCCGTTTGAATTTGTTGTGTGGAGTGGCTGCTGCAGGTACGTGGTGCTGTGTTTACTGGATCTTCACATACAGTAACGATCCACTGAGAGACTGCAACACGCTCCTGGGAGGCAGACCGAGGGATGAAAGGTGGGGTGAGAACCGGAGGAAAGAGAAGACACAAGGTGCTGGAGGCTCAGGAAGGGCAGGTACGCGACTTACAAGTCGCAGCCTAAGGACCAAACCCTCCCTGGAGGAAGGCCCAGCTGCCAGCTGGAATGACTGGCAGCTTCTAGATCTGGCTCTGCCATTGGCCAGCCTGTGACCTCTGAGGGGCCCTTGGTTTCCCAAGCTCCAAAATGTGGGGGCTGTCCACACGAGCTGAATGGAGCTTGCAATTTCTCTAGGGTTGAGAATTACTAAAGCATCAAGGCAGGCTCCCTATATCCTGCCAGGTGAACCGGAGCCCGAACCCAGGACAGAAGGTGGAGACTCAAAAAGATCTGACCCTCTGTCATCTCTCTCCTAGGCCCCCGACTGGATCCCCACTCAGCCAGTCGGTTTCCTTATGTCCTCACACACCTCGGGCAGCCTCCTGCGGCGGGGCAGAAAGTAGACTGCACTGAGGACCAGAGGAAGGCTCCCTGTGTGCCTTTGGCTAACCCAGCCCTCCTAGGGTCCATTTCCCTATCAAAGAAGGGGTAATCTCTTTCTCCCATCTGCCAGGTCTAACATGGCAGGATTCCGAGTAGGTGGACCTGTGACCCCTGAGGGTGGGGAGGGGAGGAAAGGTAGGAAGTGCCCTCACTTCAGCGACACAAAGAAAATGGGAGACACGGAGGGAGTGAGCAAGAAATACTGTCAGTGACTGCTAGGTGCCGCACGCCAAGGACAATGTGAAAGGACGTAGCTGCAGGACACAAGGCAGGAGAACAGTCCTGGAGCTGCTGGGCCTTAACCGTGGACAGACCCTGGTGGGCACGCAGACCCTCTGACGAAGGGACTCCCTGCAACAGGGATCCTCCCCGGTCTGGCTGTTCTCCTTGGTGCCCACCTCAAGAAGGCACATGATGAAGTATGAATTACGCAGTGCAGTTAATAAAAGTGACGGGAATAAGTGAGAGAAGACCGGGCCTCCTCCTCTTCCACCTGCCTCCTAGCCAGCAATTCTGAGGCTCTGCTCTCCAGCTGGGGACATGTCACCCCACCGAGTATATGGCAACGTGCCAGGAGGTCTCTGAAGCCACAAGAGAAACACAGCACTTCTGGGAGTCCACTTTCTCCCATGGTAAGTAAGGTTAAACACGCTTATACATAAAGAAGCCAACGCTAAATTCAAATAATTTTTAGAAGAAAACCTAAGATTTCAAAACATGCTATGCCTGCCCTGGCAGGCCCCAAATCTTGGATGTGGGAAGCCAGCACTGCTCCAGGGGAAATAAAGCAGATGGGAGAAAGAGCAGGGAAGAAGGAAGATGTGCTTAGGTAACGACCTTAAACCCTCTAGAAAAGAAAGCAGTGGGCGTCCAACAGGGCAGTCTGGGCCCAGTGAGAATCAGCCCCAGGAATTAGCATACCAGGCACAGTCCCGCCTGCTGGCTCCAGCTCCGCTGCCCAGACAGCAGCACCCCATGCCAAGGCCGAGCCCCGATGCCAGGCTGCAGGGCACGAGGGGAATATCAACTCCCTCCCATACAACCCACTGAACAGCTGGACAACCATCACCAGCCAACCGAGTGTGGCTGTGAGGGCTGAGCCAGGAGTGGAGTAAGGGGAGGGGAGAGCTGACAAACCCTAGACAGAAGCCAGACACCCTACAGACAACTCACAGCAACAAGTGACAGGTCCTGGGACCTGGGAGAAGACCAACGTGGAGGGGTGTGTGTGCCTGCAGGTGCACATGCAGGGGTAGGGAGGAAAGAGCAGAAAAAGCGAGAAAAAGACAAAAAGAAACATCCACACAGAGAAGAAAGGAGGAAAAAGACCAAAAGATTGGGGAAGGCAGGGACTCAGAGAAGGGAAGAGGCAACAGAACTAGTAAGGGAGAGGAAACGGAGAGACGAGAGCAGCTCAGAGGGAAAGATGGGAGAGACATAAGAAGCAGACACCCAGGATGGGGAAAGACACAAAGAGAGACCAACTCCTAAAACTGGAAGCCACACCCCTACTGCATACTTACACGCATACACACCACACACCAAGCCTGGCAGCTTCCAAGATTTTCTGAACTAGGCTATTTAGGGATGATAGCAACTTGGAAGACTCAACTCCACGTTTCACACACGATTCAACTGAAGCCCAGAGACGGGGTAGCAACTTGCCAAAGGTGCCACAGCTATTTGCCTCAAAGCCAGGCCTCCTGACCCGCAGTCCTGCAAGTTCCACTGCACCCCAAACTTCTTAAGGGTCAGGGCAAAACACCCCGTGCACTGGGGCTGACTCTCATGCCCCAAACTGTCTTGAGGGGCATCCTCACAACCAAGGGACCCTCACCCAAGACAGAGCTGCTGAGGAACAAACGCACCATTGCTCTCCCTCCAGCCTCTTCTTGGAATTCCCTGAACAACCTTGCTCAGACAAAAAATACTAAGAGTAGAAGGGGACCTCACATTTAAATTCTATTCTAGAGAAAGAACTTTTTTTCATTTACTTGATCTTCACCAGGAACCTGGACAGCAGGCAGAATAGGTATTTTTATCCCATTTTACAGATGAGGAAACAGACTCAGGGTAACCAACCTGCCCAAGGTCATGAGGCTAGCAAGTAGCAGAGCTGACCCTTCCATTCAGGCCTCCGCCATCACTCCACATACCTCCAAAGATGCCTCCCACCAGAGCAGTCTCTGCCCTCACTTTAGAATGTCCCCTGTTCCCTTCAACTGCCCTTCAAGGGGAAAAGCAGAGTGGGCTGTTTACTCCTGACCTTCCTGTCACCCCACCCCAAGCCCTGGCATCGCCAGTCCAGCCTCGAATCCTTTGCTAGCAGGGCAGGAAGCAGAGCTGGAAAGGACAAGAGAGAGGGAACCTCAGCAGGGTCCACGAGAGGGGAGGTGCGCGCTGGCTGACCACCTGCTATTTAACAGCAGCCAGGATAACACGCAAGCAGAGGTTGGCTCCACTCCTCGCTCCACTGTAGGTGGCAACACAGAGTGTTCCCAAGAGCGCTCCTGCCCATCCCCGGAGCATCTCATTCAGGCTCATCAACAGACTGAACACACTTAGGACAGCAAGAGCAGTCATCCAGGGCCCCGGAGCTAACACGGGGGGTTCCCCTAATGATTTAGGGGGCATGTTCAGAAGTCTAGGAGTCGGAGTGGCCAAGCAGGAGGGCAGAAGCAGCTCAGCCCTTGGGGATTTCCTTGTGTCAGGGTGGTCCTGGTGGTCCGTGAGGACTGACACCCAGGGTGGCCTGCGTAGACTAGAGCCCTGAGTTCTGTCCTTGGGCTCTTCTGGGAAGACTGAGTTGCACCCTGCCTCTAATTTCAAACTCAGACCCAGCTATTCCTGCTTCCAACATAATCCACTACAGCTCCATAAGCCACCTACTTATCTGAACTGTTTAAAAGCTATTGAACATTTCAGTTTATACTTCCTCTTAGAGGGATAAATTGAGTGGCAGCTACAGGAAGAGTTTGTCCTTTTGTCTGAAGGTTGCCTCTTTTAAGCTCTAAGGTGCCCCTACATTTTCATTTTAGCACATCGACCATCACAGGATTATTTCTCCCACTGGCACTTTTATTGGCTTCAGACATCATGTCTCCAAACGAGTCCTGAATCCTGATCTCCTTAGTCTGTCCTCATACACTAACCCCGGCCCCAGGTAGTCCTGCCCCTTCCAGAACAGGGCAGGACTGCCACCTCCACACCCATCGGCCAGATGACCCCAGACAGTGCTCAGGGCCCACCCCACAGGCAGCTGTCTGCAGGGAAAGCCAAAGTACTTGAAAGACCTGGACTTTAAGGTCTTTGCCCCAGACTGGAACTCTACCTCCTCCTTTCTCAACCCTTCCAGGAAGAATTAAGTGACGCCCCGTCTACACGTAGAGCCTCCCTTTACAGCACTTCTCACCTGGCTGGTAATCACCGGGGCAGGTGTCTGCCTCCTCCTTGCACACTGAGCTCTGTGAGGACATTGCTGTCTATCTGTGGACCTCAAAGCACATGAGAAGTGCTCGGGAATGGTTGCTGAGTGGACCCAGGTGGATGCAACTAAATCAAAGCTCTTCTGCCGCTTCTGCCACCTACAAGCCACAGGAACTCCCTGTGCTAAGGCTCCACCAAACTGCCGTTACTTTCAGACATGGAGATTCCAAAGTGCCCTGTCCCCTCTAACAGGCTTTGTCGCTTTGCCAGTCACACAGAGCACCAGGGAGACAGAAACACACCGGGAAGACAAGAGCACTTCCACACTATGAACTAGAATCAACCAATGGCTCAGATCTCACCCACTGTCTAGTGAGCAGTCCCTTCTGTTAAGTTGTCTGAATAAATCGGGAGGTCTGAGGTCAGATGTGCAAGTGTGCACGCACACGCGCACACACATCCACACACACCCCACAGCAAACACTGCTTGGCTGAGACTTCTTCCCTGGTCTCATTCAGTGCTTTGTCAAAACACAGATCTCCTTCAATGCTCTTCAATCACAGCGGACAGCTTGAGGCCAACTTATAAATCAATGTGTCCCAGAAGTTCATCTGCAAAACAGCCATTTAGAACTCAGACAGACGAGGAAGACGGCGGCACTGAGCAGAGCCCACAAAAGCTCCCGTAACTCACGGGGTGGCAGCAGGGCCGTGACTCGGGCAAGGGCAGCGACACTAAAGGCTCACAAGACCTTTACGGCCACCCAGGAAAAGAACTGCTTCCTTCCCAGCAGAGCCCCACCTCTTCCCGCACTACCCAGAGCACAACACTGCCTCTTCTCCTTTCTCTCCTCTTCCCAAGCCCATACCCCTGATGAGCCCCAAGTCCAGGTGAGAAGTGGCTGGGCACAGTGGCTCTGGAAACACTGCCTGTCCTCGGTCAGAAGGACACGTAAATGCTGGTATCCACCAAGTGCAACACAGCACCTTGCATACAGCTGGTGCTCAACGAACGTGCGGAGAACAAACCTGTCTTGGCTACTTTTTTCCTGTGTTCATTCACTATCTATGTGTCTTTTTGGTGTTTATGCCAATCTATGCTAAATTGGAAGCTGATTATATGACAAGAGGTGTGTGTGTGGTTGTGTGTATACATATCCCAGCAGCAAAGCACTGAACACAGAGGGATGTATCCCTAATGACTGAAAGGAAAGGGAAGCCGAGAAAACTCTGGCTCAAACTCCCAAACCCAAAAGAATCAGAGGAATTCCATCACTAAGAAGCAGCCCTCCTTCCTACGGACTCCCTCCTGTGGCTGGCGTTTGATTCTGCCACGGTTATCTCTGGGAGGATGGAGATAAGGAAGGAGGAGAAGGAGCTCACTGTATTGGCATCTGGACAGGTTGCGGGGGTGGTCAGAGGAGAGAGCTGGAAGAACTAAGCCACCTGTCCAGGGCTGACACAACTAATGGAGCCACCTTAGAAGCCAAAGTGACAGTCACAAAATGCTCATCCCAGCACCTTTGTGCGGTGGGCAGCAGAAAACTCTATTAACGGCCTGGGCTGGGGGTAAAGCCCACGGTTCTTGCTGAAGACCCCCATAAGCAAGCCCACCAGGTGACCCTGAAAATAACTTTGCCTCTCTGGGCATCAAGGCCCCTCTATAAAACAAGGCCCCCTCTGCCACCCACTGGGAAGACGAAATCAAGTGACACATGACAACAGAGTAAAAAGTAAAAGCCCTCTGGGAGCAGGGAGAAGAGGGGTGGGCTGCAAAGAACAGGACGGGGGCCAGGACCTGCCCCTTCGCCAGCCCACCCACTTCCCCAGGTGACCCTGCAGTTCTGCCGAGGAGGGCTTCCTACAGCAATCTCTCCATCACATCCTCTCTTCCAGAGCGTTAATCAGGGACAACTCCCCCCACTCTCCAGCCGCCGTCCCCGCATCCCCAGGACATACCCACAGTCTACCCAGCAGATGGTGCCTTGTCCTTTCACTGCCTGGGCCACAGTGGACAACAACCTGAGATGACTTTCAGCTGCAGCCTCTGTAAGAAAACAAAAAGTTAAACATCTGTGCCCAAGCGCACCAGGGCCACCCCTTTCTTCTTTCCTCAGGGGTGAGGAAGGATGGAGACCAGTCCTAGAGGTGAGGTCCTGAGCACCAGTTAAAACACTGTCCCTGCGATCAACATTCTGTGAGAACAGCCCAGCTCTTCTCAAAAACCCCTGCTCCTGCCATCCTCCCGGGCCTTCCTCACAGACACAGGACCCCCAACTCACCCCGCTTCAAGCCACACCTCATGCCTCACTCTCCCAAGAATCTCTCAGCTGGACCCACAACTCCCAATAGAATCTCTGACTCATTACTTTTCTGTGACAAATTTTGAAAATTCTATAACCAAACAGTTAACAATCCTATAACTAGGGAATGGGTTTGCCAGTTCCACACTCATCTGTCCTGGTGCCCAGCCTGGGAGCTGACAAAGGCAGCTGTTTGTCAGAGGAGAACCAGATCTTCCCTTTACTTGTACATCACACACTCACCTAGAGGCTCGGTACCACCCAGTGATTAAACGGGGTTTATATGTGACACCAGTCTCTGACGGACCGATGCCAAGTGTACTCAAGTCACATTTCACAGCCCACATGCTGGAAGCAACAGGGGAAGGACCAGCCCTGGATCAGCCCCTGATCCCTCGGGGGTCAGCTGCAGAAGCATGGACCAGGCCTTGGGGTAGGGTGGTGTGAACACAAAAAGGGAAGAGTTTTTCATTGGTCCAGGTGTCTGGGCAAAGCACCTGGAAACTACTGTAGGGAGGGCAGGTTCTTAGGGACGGAGCTTCTGTGGCCAGGATTTCAACACTGCCAGCCTGCAAGGGTCCACTGCAGAGTGGCTGTGGCCAGTGTGTCACCTTCCCCTGTCATACCTGTGAGCTCACTTGAAAGGCCCGCCACTCAGACACTGTGGGGAGAACAGTCTACCGCCTTCCCCTGCCAAAAGCCATATGATATGTTCCAAAGCCAAGCAGAAATGATGTCTGAATCATTTGCCTCCTCAGATCTCCTTTTCTAGGGTGCATAATGGTAGCTGTTTGTGAATACAAAGCATGCTGAGCCTTTCTCGGAAGCGAACAAAAAGAATCCTTCAAGAGGCGTGCATGGAGTCACTGAAGGAGGCCCTCAGGAACCCCCACCAGGGCTGCAGGAGGAGGGGGCGCAGCAAGGGGGGAAAGGCCATGGCTTCACCATTCAGACTGGGCTCTGGGAGGCAGAGGAGGGAAACTGAAGGAGAGTGACGTGAAGTCCCCCTCCCCTAACCCTGCCTTTCAGCAGCAGAAAGGGAGGCACCACTTAGAAGGATGGGAGGGGAGAAAACCCAGTCACTGCGCTGCTCCCAAAGCCCACTGAAGGCCACGAGTCTCGCAGCAGGCCTGGGCAAGGAGGCAGGAAGGTAGAATAATCACCCAGGGCCGCTGCCCAGCAGTCCACAGCAGGGAGGAGCCTGGTAAGCGGGAAGCACTGGGAGCTCCACTGCCAGCAAATGAGACAGTGATCTGGTGAGGGTAGAAGAGAAAACAAGAGTGCGGGGGCCCTGCCTCCTGCCCGCAAGCCCCTATCAGGAGACCCGCTTTCCCCCTCTCTCACTTACCATAACCACTTCCTGGTCTCAGAGCCTTCCATCACTGCAAAATTAAGACTGCATTCCTTCCTCCCTCTGGCAGAGGAAACGAGGCGGAGGTGGCACAGGGGACCAGCTCCACCATCTACCAGCCGGCAGACCTCAGAGTCTGCTATCTTCCCCCAACTTCAGTTTCCTCGCTTGTAAACTGGACGTTATCTGACAACTGCACTGCCTCCCTCACAGCAAGGGAGCAAACGAGAGTGCATCGCACAAGTTCCCTGCAGAGTTCTTGTAAGACGATGAGCTTATATGACAGGACCCACCCAGAGAAGGAACCGAGTGTGTTCCTGCACTGACAGCTCAGCTCCAGGAGCATCCATGGGGCCGAGCCACGCTTATTCAGGGGGCTATACCCCAGGCCTTGGGAGCAACTCTGCTTCTCCCTTGCCTCAGTTTCCCCCTATTCCTGACAGCAGAGAAATGCTAGTCACACGCTGAGCTCCCAACAACAACTTCAGGGAGTGTGTGCGAGGCCCTCAGAAGGGCAAGGAGCAGCATGTGCCAGGGTGCTTGGAGGATGCAGGCCTCAGGGGGGACACACGTCCAAAACATCCATCAGCCCCCAGTGCCAATGAGTGTCAAGGATGAGCTGCCAGGAGAGCTGTGCCCGGAACTGGCCCAGCCACTGGCTGCAGCTTCTCTGGGGCACAGAAAACTTGGCATCCTTAGGAGCAGCGAAAACACTTAACTCTGCTGGAACAACACCAACAGTCAGATGTTCAAAGTCAGGGCCAAGAGCTGAGCAAACCTCTCTCCATCCACTATGCCCACTTCAGCCTCAAGGTCAGAAGAGGCAAGCAACTGCTCCTACCCCCACTGAGGCTGCCCTGTCCCGAGCCTGGAGCCCACTCCAAACTCAGTCTTGTGTTCTGACCCCAGAGCAGGACAGACGGGAGCCAGGCAGGGCCAGGGCTGCCAGCCTGGGTGCAATCTCCCAAGCCTGGGACTAATTCAGCTGGCGACAGGCCAGCCCAGTAAGTTAATCACCAGCTCTGGTGGAGCATGCCCTGGCAGGGCTGGCCTGTGCCTGTCCAGGAAGCGAGAACGCCCATCCTGGTGTCCACTGTCCTCCGTCCTCCTTCACACACACGTCTTCTCCCTCCTGAGGCAGTGAGGGACTCCAGAGGGCTTTTCCTAAGAAATACTGGCAAAAGGGAACTGAAACAACCTCTTAGGGATCCAAAAGCGGCACGCCCCTCTGTGCCTCTGCCTCCGTCTTCTGAGGAAAGCTGACAAACCTGTCCTTGGACCCTCCTTGGGTGGTTTTTGGTGCTAAGGTCTCCACCTCCCACCTCTGCCTGCTTCCTTCCCTTTCCCTCCCATCCCACCCCTGAAGGATGACCTCAAGGCCAGCACTCACCAGATTTGGAATAAAGCACCAGTACATTATTCCGGGTCCTGAGAAGTTTTTTCAAGTCCTTGGGGTCAGAGATTCTCTCGATGAGCGAGGAGACCTTTGAGGAGGACAGCCACGCTGGCAGGACGACCTGGAGATCAAGGAGCCAAGGACCGTGAGCCCCAGCTCCTGGCCAGGTCTGAGGAAGAACAGGTGCCTGCAGACGTGCTGCCTAGAGCACACTCCACTTCACAGGGATAGGGGCACACACACCCTTCTCACATGACACCCACCTTTTCACCTCACCCTCTCTCCAAGCCACCAATCCCCCAAGGACCTTCCCGCCAGTCTCCAGCTCACCCCTCCTCTTCATGCTTTTATACTCCACACTTTTATAAGGCTGCATGGACTGCACACTACACAAGCACGCTGCACAGACATACTTGCCCCTACTCAGTCAAGACCTCTCTGGGAGGCCGATGTCTGTACTCCTCACAGCACCCAAACGCCACACACTGCAGCAATGTGAGAACTCCATCCCACCGAGAGGCACCAAAGCGCAAAACCCATGGGGAAGTGAGATCAACTCTCACGTTTAGGATGAGAATAAAGGGGTGAGGGGCTTTCCACTTTCCCCACTCAAGCAACGAGCTCAGGAGGCCAGGCAACAAGAAACAAGCCAATTCTCTCCAGAGAACCTGAAAACCTCGGGCACTGGATGTACCAGGCACCTCTGCAGGCACAATGAGGGGTGGGCTAAAACTGGGGGAGGGGGGGCATGTTGAAAGTCTGAATAAAGAACAGTTACACAGCAGACCCCCTCACCCAGCCCACACAGCTGCCCAACAGCACCCCTGCCAGCTGCAGAAAACACAGGGGTTACTATACAGAGACTGAATAAGAAAACCTTTGCTGGAAGACACCAGGCAGAGGGGGGAAGTATGACCCTAAGAGAAAACAAGGGCATTAAGGAAAAGTCTACAAACTGAACCTTGAGATCACCCATCCCCTCAGGCCCCCCCAACATCTCTCTTCCCTTTTCTAGAATGCTACCAGTCTTACTCCCTTAGGCAGGAGATTAGAGAACTTTTCTCTGGGGAAACTGAGAAGCACAAGAAAAACAACCTAAAGACAGTGATATGGAGATCCTCCAATAAAATGGCAGAGTTCCCACTCAAATAGCCACTGTGAGGCCCTCTAAGTTAGCGTGTGCCCTCCACCCCTCCTCACACTCAGTCTCCCATCCATGTGCAAGCACCTAGCTCTCCAATACAGACAGACAACCAAGGTCTACTAGATATTCAAGGAAAGCCCTCCACACAAAAGACAGACACGAAAACAAACCAATGGAAAGATGAAACAGAAGAAAAAGAACAGAACAATAAAACTATAATTATTATTCTCAGAGAAATAAAATGATGCATCTACAAAACAAGAATGGAATGCTATGAAAAAGGAATAGTCAAAGAGAATAAGGAAAAACTCTTGGAAAGTAAAACTCTCACAGAAATAAAAAATTTCAATAGAGTTGAAAGTCGAATTGAAAAAAACTCCCAGAAAATAAAACAAAAAGATCAAGAAATAAAAAACAGGAGAAAAAGATAAGAAAATAAGAAGATGGATCCATTAAGTGCAAGAGCCAAATTAAAGGAACTCCAGAAAAAGAAGAAAACAGAGGAAAAGAAGTTATCAAAGAAATATTTCAAGAAAATATCCCAGAATCGAAGGATGTGAGTTTCCAGTTGAGAGGGCCCAGCATCAAGAATAAAAAAAGATTCTTGGGGCCAGCCCAGTGGTGCAAGCGGTTAAGTGCACGTGCTCCGCTTCGGTGGCCCGGGGTTTGCAGGTTCGGATCCCGGGTGCGCACTGATGCACGGCTTGGTAAGCCATGCTGTAGTGGCGTCCCATATAAAGTAGAGGAAGATGGGCACAGATGTTTGCTCAGGGCCACTCTTCCTCAAGAAAAAAGGGGAGGATTGGCATCGGATGTTAGCTCAGGGCTAGTCCTCCTCACAAAAAAAAAAAAAAAAAAGATTATCACCAAAGTATATCACTGAAAACTTTCAGAACACTGCTGACAAAGAGGAGATTCTGAAAGTTTCAAAGGAAAAAACCACCACATACAAAAGATCAGGACTCAGAATTGGTATAAGACTGCTCATCGGCACACCAGAGACAATGAAGCATTGCCTTCACAATTCTCAAGCAACATGATTTCCAATTGGAATTCTGTAACCAGCCAAACTATCTGTCAATTGTGAATACAGATTTGTTCAGACTTAAGATCTCGGATGTGAAAAATTTACCTCCAACACACCCTTTCTCAGGAAGCTAGTGAACTCATGCTCTACCAAAACAAGAAGTAAATAAAAAATGAGAAAGACATGGAACCTAGGAAACAAAGGACCCAGCAGAGGAGAATGGCAAGAATTCTCATGTTGATGGTGAAGAGAAGTCCAGGACAACTGTTCTGCAGCCTACAGAGCAACCAGCCCAATGGAGCAAAGACAGAGGGTTATGGAGGAATGCGGTAAATAACAAGAGGCAACTGTAGATTACCTAATATGCTTGCTCATATTGATCAGTTAAATAATCTGACCAAAGTCACATGGCTAATAAGTAGCAGGGCCGGGTCCTGAACCCCAGTCTCTCTTTTTGACCCCATGCCCTCTCAGCCCACTGCCTCCGTGCAGCCAGAACTCTTGAGTTGTCTGAGCTCTAACACTCAACAGCTAAGATGCCTAGGCAACATCACTCAACCTTCCACAGGCTTAGTGCCTCAAACACTACACGGAGATACTGATGCCTCCCTCGTGGAACTGCTGTGAGGATGAAACGGGACAACTTACCCAACATGCTTTACAAATCATAAAGCACACCAACAGTCTCACATACCACAATATATAATACAAATTCCTGTCACAGCAGAGCAGAAGACAGAAATGTGGCCATCTTCTAGCGTTCCTAAATATAATCTGCCATTGGAATTCAAAGGTTCCTTCTTCCCAGGGTAAAATCAGGGAGAGCAGGAGGAGGAGTGGAGGAATAATTTCTCCCTCATTCTGCCCTGCCAGAGCTGCACACACTGCCTGAGGGCTCACTTGCCCTAATGCAGCCCACCTCGAGAGCTCACCAAAAAGTTCATTCCACTTTATTATTACATGTTATTCTACGGCTCCCAGGGAGCTAATGGACTTCAGACTAAAAAGTCCATAGCTCAATGCACACGATTACAGGAAAAAAAGAAAAGAACCTGTTGGAAAAACACATTGACGCTGCTGTTTTTAATCCTCAAATAATCTGGCCAGTCAAGAAAAACAACTGCCCTTGTCCAGGGCCTCAGTACTCTGACCTGTGGACCAGCCCTGAGAATGGCAGGCACCTGTGCTTCTGGAACTGGGAGAAGGAGAGGAGAAGGAGAGGGGAAGGGAGGGAGGGTGGGCCACAGCAACAGCAGAAAGCACAAGAACCAAGTCTCATGGCATACCCGCTGCTTCCTTCCTATAAAACCCAGTGAATCCCTCAGATCATCCACCCAATGGTCAACCTCAGAGTAAACAAACCACTTTCCAGCCAGCTGCCAAATCCTCTGACCCAGGGTTTACCCTCACACAGCAGAGAACTGAGCTCACCCAGGACTACACTGAGCAAACGGCCTTTGCTTGAACACCATCCCCCGGCATGGCACTGGGGCTTAAACTGGGCACTGCCATGGCCAGCCCGGTTTAGACTCTTTATGGAGGCGTCTCCTTCCAGCCTCCCCCATCCCTACCCCACCCCCAGACTAAGAGCTCCTGAGGGCAGGGCCCAGCACAGCGCCTGGGCCCTTGAAAGCCCTCAAGAAATGTTTGTGCAGCACAATAAACATGACAAATCACACTTGTTACCACACTCCTGACCTCCGCAGAGGTCACCCACTGGGAGCGTCACAAGCTGAGTCCATGGCAGCTGGAGGGAGACCTGGAAGGGACCACTGACAGAAACCAGACAGACCACAGCGCAGGTCTGGGTTTGAGTGTGGTGGGTGGGGCCAAGCCGGGGGTCTTGAAAGACTGGCTCAAGGGCCTCACCTGGCCGTGACCTCAGACTGGGCAGACCTCAGATAGAGGGACCAGCTAGGTGGCTGCCCATGTAGAAAGAAAGGGGTCAATCCAAGAGCCTCAGGGAACAACAGCAGAATTCAAGGACTATTCACATGTAAGCAAAGAAGGAAGAGAGAAGAGGCTACAATGACTCCAAGGATTCTGGGCTAGAGCACGGAACAATAGCTGAAAATGGAAGGACTGAGAAGCAGCAGCAGAAGAGGCCTTTGTCTCATGTTGAGGAGGTGATAAGCTCAGGCTGGACAGGTGGACAATAAGACATCCCAACACAGGCGTCCTCCACGCTGGAGAGTGGAGAGCAGACCTCGAGGGGTCAAGAGGGGTCGGGGATGAGAGGGAGAAGACAAGGGAACACCTCAGCTGAGGGGAGAAGGAAGGGCAGGAAGAAGGTGGGAAGTGCTGCGTCAACACAGACCAGGGAGCAGACACACAGAAAAGCCAGTGATTGATCCACAGGCCAAAGTCCCTGGGGACACTCTGAGAGAATTTAGTAGCATGGGGGGAGGGGGTCGGACGGACACCAGACTGCTGAGAAAGCACACCCAGCACAGGAGCTGGGGCAACAAGGGGAAGGAGCACGGGCAGCCCAGCAGGGTCAGGAGAAGGATGGGCTGTCTCCACCACGCACATCTGTGGGCACAGGAGAGGCAGGATTTGCCTGGAGAGGCAGGATTTGGAGATTTGGGAGTGAGAGAGGAAAAACAGTCGGGACAGCCAGATCCGGAGGGAACCAGGGGACGTGGCGTACAAAGAGTTAAGATGGCAGGCTTAGCATCTCTGAGAGCGGGGAGCGGGGCAGCCCTTCCCTCCCTCACCTAAGCCCAAGGGGACCGTCCTCCAGCCACTTAACATTCTCCTTTCTCCTCCACTTCAGTCTATTTCAACCTTTCCAGTGTGCACGCTCCTTCCTTTCCTTAAGATGCAGCTCCAGTTAGCCTGGAATCGCCTTACCAGGCGCCTTCCTGCAGACTTCATAAGTCACAACCCACAAACCTTGATAACAATAACTACAGCAACAATAACAACGTTAATGATGCACAAACTCTCTCTGCTTTGTCAAGCCCGGGGCGGGGGCAGTGTTTGAGAAGTTCAGAGAAGCTTCCGAAGTCAGCCACCTTCCGAGCCAGCCAAGGAACTGTTCCTGGACTTGGCAGGCTCTTTACATTCTAAGTCACTAGCTTTGGAGGTAAAGGAGAGAAAAAAATCCTTTGTTCACCACGCAAACTCCTTCTGACCTTCTCCAGTAATTGCTTTCTTTCTGTTCACCCACTCTCAGCTTTAACAGTATCTGCATCATGGCTGAGCTGCTCCATGGCTCGGCTGACACCCGTAAAACATTCCCCAGTGCAGCGCAGAACACTGCTGGGACAGACAGCTTCCCCTCTTCCCATTGCTGGGGACAACAGGCCCCCAAAGCCAGGTCCCGCTTGCATCAGAGAGCCAGCGCCCCCATACCCCCATCAGCCCCCAACCCATCAGTGAGCACCCCCTCTCAGAACACCAGGCCCCTCCAACAAACAGAGTAGCAGCCCCCCCACCAGGCCCCTTCTGCCTCAGAGTACTGGCCCTCTTCAGAGACCAGGAGCACCCAGGGGGCCTAGCACAGAAGTCCTCACCCACCTCTATCCCGGCTGGAGGCAATGCGCCGGAGGAGACGGGGCTGGCTCTCTCATCATCTTCCAGACTCCCTGCAGTGTTCTCCTAACAGGTGCCTGCCCATATCAGGGCCAGCCTAGAAGCCCACTGGCATCTTCTCCCTTTGTGGGATTCCCACCCTCCAGACACCATGGGAAGAACACTGCTTCTGCAGTCAGACAGGCCTGGGGCCGAACCTAGGCACCATCAGCTACAGTGAGATGATCTCAGTGTCATTTCCCCACCCGTAAAGTGGAGAGGACAATACCCATACCTGCCTTGTGGGGATGGCTGAGGATTAAATGAGGGGAAAAAAGTATACATAGAACCTCACAGAATGCGGCATACAGAAGTACATAATGATCGTAATCACCTTTATTAGTACTATTAGTAAGGCAAATCACAGATAGGGCAAGGACAACAGTAAAACAGGCACCACCCCTTCCTCTCCAGGGCCCTGCTTGCAATCAGGCAAAACAGCAGGTCCAGGCAGGAAGGAGCGTGCACGTACACACATTCAGGATTATATAAAACTGGACTAATCCCCCATCTGCGCAGCAACCCAGACCAAAAGGCCATGCAGCACATGCCAACCTCCTTCCAGGCTTCATGCCCATTTGCCCCTCACAATCACCCGAAGAGCAGGTACTAGCCTCATCCCACAGATGAGGAAACTGAGGCTCAGAGAGGTGAAACCACTTACCAGGGTCACACAGTAGGTAAGCAGCAGAGCTGGGACTAGAGCTCGGGTCTCCCAGCTCCTGACCAGAGGTGGTCTGCTTCTCTCAACTCTACAAGCTCCCTGGTCTTGGAGCGACCCAAGCAGAAAAAGAGCACCTCCTTCCCAAGCAGGGCCCATCAAAGCAGCCAGAGAAAGCCCAAATCCCATAGCAAGGAGGGTCCCAGCAGGGATTTACAGCCCTTGGGTTTCTGCAAGCCCAGAGCACTCTGTTGTCTCAGGGCCCAGGGCAATCAGCCCAGAGGTGTTGTGAATCAGGGGTTGTGTCCAGAGTCTGCGGCCCTTTCCACCTGGCTCTCGCTCTAACAGAAGGCACACACAAGCTCCTCTCTCTTCACGTAACCTCACTCACCATCACCACCAGACTAACGAGATAAAGAGTTGTACAATTCTGGAAAATAATGGGGAGAACAGTCCTCACCACATTATACCCTCAGCTTTAAAAAGCTCCACATCTCTGGGGCGCTGCCAGCACCCTCCCGTTCTCTACAGCCGGGAAGCTGCCTGCTGATTCACTATAGATTCACTATTCAATGCAAATCATGAAGCCAGTGGTATTCAATTATGTCAAAGCTGCTTGCTAAAGGAGGAAGACTGGAGGACAGAAGTTTAACGTTTAGGAAAAAAGGTGGAAGTGGGACTTGACTTTTTTTGCTCTCTCACCTGAAAAAAGATACCCTTCTTACATTGGGAGCTGTGAAGAAACGGGTTTAATTTAGTGTAACCCACCTTTTGCTCAAAATAGTTTTGAAATGTCAGAATCTAAAAGTCTAGACTTTTAAGAAGCTGGTGGTAAAGGGATCCAGGAAAACTGTTATAAACAGAAGACCTGAACCCAGGGTCAGAGAACTTGAGCTGGGTGAGAATTTAGAGCTGGAGGTTTGGTGGAAAGAATCAGAAACCCAAATTTTGTGCTGGCTTTGATATTTACTGGCTGTGTCACCTTGGATAAGTCCTCTCTCCTTCTCTAAGCCTTAGCTTTTTCCTCTGTAGAATGAAGGGGCTGAAAGTGATTTCCAAAGTCCTTCCACTTGTGACATTTGGCAAATCTATTCTCACAACCACTACCAGAGAAGTGCTGTGAGGTAATCCGACCTTGTTTAGAAACCTCTGAGTTTCTCTGGGCACATGGCCACCCACATTAAGCTACACCTCTCAGTCTCCATTGCAGCAAGTGTGGCTATGTGACTAAATTCCAGCCCCTGGAACGTAAGCAGAAGTGCTCTGTGGCAACTTGTGGGAACTGTCCCTAGTAGACATCTGTTATGAGTCTTCTTAGTCCCCTCCTCCTTCCTGTCAGCTGGAAATTGGACAAGATGGCTGGAACTCAAGCAGCCATCGTGAAACCATGAGGATGAAGGACTTGCTAAAGATGTCCAAGACAGAAGGTACCTGAATCCCTGACACCACAGAGGCTTATACTGGCCCTGGAACGCCCCTTTCCAGGCTTCTACATGAGTGAAATAAACAATCCTCTTAAGGTACTATCATTCTTGGTTTTCCGGCACACATACAAATAGACGTTGAGTACCTACTGGAACAAAAGCTTTAACTAGAAAGAAATATTAATATCTCCTCCAGTTGGGATATTTCAAAGTATCTAAGGCATCAAATCATGCATTATACTTTTGAAAAACTGTTATAAGGAAGGAGAAAGAGAGACTATCAAGAGTTTGATTTACTGGCCGGCCCCGTGGCTTAGCGGTTAAGTGCGCGCGCTCTGATGCTGGCGGCCCGGGTTCGGATCCCGGGAGCGCCGCGAGGCACCACTTCGCCGTCCAACGCGAGGCCGAGTCCCACGTACAGCAACTAGAAGGATGTGAACCTATGACGTACAACTATCTACTGGGGCTTTGGGGGGAAAAAACTGAATAAATAAAATCTTTAAAAAAAAAAAAAAAAAAAAAAGAGTTTGATTTACTGTGTCCCTCCTAATTACCCAAGTCTCACTGCGCCTGTTCTTATCAGGTATCTTGGTCACCTGGTGACAGCTACTCACAGATGAAAGGAAAATTTGCTCCTAACTCTCCAGTTTCCCTACAACCTCAGCCCTTTACTAGTAAGGGGACACGGCAGGAGACCAAAAGGCCAGGACATCCCTTGCAATTGACAGGCTTGAGCTGTGCTGGTTGGGTTCCTTAACACAGGACTCCTCTCAACATCCCTCACATGCCATCTCCAGCTTCCAGGTAGCTCTCCAGAGCCAAGGACTCAAAATCTTCTGAGGCTGCTCAACTCAGTGGGGCCCAGAACACTGTGGGAACTAAATATGTTAATACACAGAAGTCCATGTCCTCCCCCTACCATTTCATCCTGGATAGCTCCAGTCACTAAGAAGTCCAAACTCCTCCCCCTCCCACACCATTCTGTCAGCCTGTCCTGCTCTGAGGATGGCAAACACATTCCCTAGGGGGAATACCCCAATTCCTCACATGTGCCCTCAAGTCCCTCATCGTCCTGAATGATCTGCCTTAGTCACAGCCATGCTCATGATTCTCAGAGCTGTCACCATGCTGGGAGCAGACTGCCCGAGCCCGAAAAGAGTAATGTGCTATCTTATATTATAATTTATTTTCGGAAATAAAGACCTATGCTTTCATTAATTCAAAATACTAGATATTAACCCCAACACAAATCTTGACTGGTAAGCCACAGTTTTAAAAAAAAGTTGAAAAACACCATTAGTAAATGTCTTAAAATATGGCATCCAACTGTCATACAGTGCTGGCAAAAGCCTAAACTAGTACAATTCTTGTGGAAAGCTACTTGGCACAAGTTATCAAGTATCTTAAAAGTATTTATGCTCCATGACATGGTAATTCCACTTTTGGGAATTTCCTGAGGAAATTAGCAGAAGTTCTGACATAGATATGACTCATAGAGTCCTACTCATACAAGTCAAAAATTGTAAACAACCTAAACATCCAACAGCGGAGGAATGGTTACTTAGAGTACACCGCTCGACAGAATAACACAGCTATTTAAATGATGTTTTCAAAGACTGTACAATGAAAACATATTTGTTTTAATGTTAAGTTTTAAAAAATAGAATTCAGGGGCCAGCCTGGTGGTATAGTGGTTGGGTTCACACACTCCGCTTCGGTGGCCTGGGGTTCATGGGTTCACGGGTTTGGATCCCGGGCACAGACTTGCATACCACTCATCAGGCTTTCCTGTGGTGGCATCCTGCATGTAAGGTAGAGGAGGACGGGCATGGATGTTGCCTTGGGGACAATCTTCCTCAGCAAAAGAAAAAAAAAATATATATATATATAGAACTCAAAATGTACATGGTATGATTATAACTATACACAAAATTATGCTCTGAAAAAGACCGGAAGAAAAAATGCACCAGAGTAAGGCTTTTCCTTGGACAGATTTTATTCTTCCCCTTTTCTGTTTTTCTAACTCACCATAATAGGCATGTCCAATTTAAACATTGAAAGGAAAAAAAATTGCCACCATCATGGAAATCATTAACAACGTCAACGTACCTCCCCACGAGAAAACATAACTTCACAGTGGAGAAGCCTGGCAGAAACCCCCCTTAACTCAGGGACCAACGTTAACACCACCAGTAATGGGTCAAATCGACATCATACACCTCCTCATATAACGCACTGAAGGGAAACATCAAAAATCCAATTGAGGGCCATTCTTCAACAATGTCAAGGTCACAAAAGATAAAGACTGCAAAACTTGAGACTAAAGAGAGATGACAATTAAATTCAATGTGTAATTCTGGAGTAGATACTGAGCCAAATGCTACACTCCTGATTTTGATCTTTGTACTGCGGTTAGGTAAGAGAATGTCTTTGCCTTTTAGGAAATACTGAAATATTTAGGGGGCAAAGGAGCATTACATCTGTAAACCTGATATATGTAGAGGGAAAGTACGATAAAACAAATGTGCTAACGCTAATGTGTGGCATCTGGGTAAAGAGCAGACGGGAATCCTTTGTATTCTTCTCGCAACTCTTCCGTAAATCCGAAATTATTTCAGAATTAGAGTTAGGAAAAAAACTTACCTAAAAAAAGACAGAAAAAAAGAGATGCCCAGAACACACCCAAATACTGCCCCCACCTCTTCCACAGGCCTCCCGAGACCCTCCGCCACCGGCCGGCGCTCGCTGGCACTTTCCCACGTCAGAGTTCGTAGTGCCCATCTGCCCTTCGTGACGTCACTCCCAGCTGACTGACTGCTCCTCTGCTCACCCGACACGGTGTGGTTTTTTATAAGAACTATTACATGGAATCTGCAGAGTACTCTGCATGCAACACAGACCTAGAATGGCTTTGATGAGAGGGAGAGAGAAAAAAGAGCATTAATTTGAAAATATGGGTAAATTAAGCCCCTTAAAACGGCAAATTTTAAGCATCTGTCACCAACTGCCATGGCTAAACACCACTCTTCACAGGAGTGAAGGACTAACCTCAAACTACTGATACTTCCCAATGTTCAAATGTCGCCCCAGCAGCCTTTGAGATAAAAATGAGCACGTGAGTCCCTGAAAGGCCAGTGTTTGTGTGTGTGCGTGAGAGAGAGACAGAGACAGAGACAGAGACACGGCCTGGCCCTGGGATGTGGACCCCTGACTACCACAGCTGAGGACCGAAATGTGTTCATTAAGGAAGAGAGAGAAATGGGAAAGCACTTGGCAAGGAACAGAACCCAAGAGAGGCTTCTTCAGTTCCAACATCCAGGGCCTAGGGATGAGCCCTGATAATGGTAACAGCAGAAAGCACAGAGCGCCTACCGTGTAACCAGGAGCAGCCAGGCAGTTCACGTGATTATCTAATTATCTTGGGAAGTGAATTAAGTCAATACTTTTATCATATCCATTTTATAGATAAGGAAACTGAGACTAAGAGGAGTGAAGAAACTTGCTCAACCTCACACAGCAACGAGGCAAGGAAGCCATGACTCAGCGCCAAGTCTGAGAATGCCAGTGCCTGAGCTGGAGCACAGACGCCCGACTCCTGGAGCCGCAGCTCACCACTCGCTCCTACACATGCAGAGCCAGCTGCATCTCCTGTACTCTGCTCCCTTTAAAGACTACACCTCATACATGCGCTCAACACTACGTTCTTCCCCCTACATTCCCCACAGCACAAATGTGGCTGTCAACAAGGAGTAATTCAGGGCAGGACAACTGATCCGACGGCTTATAAAAACTGGCTTCCTTATCCTGAAACTGCAACTGCGGTGCATTTAACCAGGACTTAAGTCCCTGAAGCCTTTAATGTTTTGGAAAACCTCTTCCAGAGCCAAGAGGGCGTTGGGCCGCTGCCAGCCTGGTGTGCCGGGCCTCCTAACGAGGAAGAGCTCATAGAGAGACAGGGAATTAGGCAGCAGGGAGGGAGGCAGAGCAGGTGAATTCCCACTCCGGAAATCCAAGTCTGCCTCAAAGCTCCGTTAATTGATAAGAAAATAACAATTCAAGTGCTCATGGCCCATGGTGTACATCCATGCTTTTACACGCATTATCTCATTCAGTCCTCCAAGTTGAGAGCCTAAACCATTGTTTTCCACCCCTCAGGCCTCAACCCAAGATCTGAGTCATCAACTCAGTTCAGTGGGTTTCCACCAGCATTTTTTTAAATGATTTTAAATAGAAAACATCAGTGTGCACCACAGGTAGCAAGACTGTGTATTCCATGAAACTTTTCTATCTGTTATATTTATGGACATATGTACTTGGTTATAAGGTAAAAAGCATAATTGTTCTTGCAGGAGCTGCGATAAAAATGTTTGAAAAACTGCTATAAACAATCTGTGTAAGAGGTGGTACTATCCCCACTTTAGAGATGTGAAAACTGAGGGTCAAATAAGTTAAGGGACTTGCCTCAGGGGAAGTCTAAAATGGCAGAGCCAGGATTCAGATCGGGGTCTCCTGAGCACAGATTCATGCTCTTCTCTTTGCCCGTCAATGAATACCCCCCACTGGGCTCCCTCAAGCTCTCTTCACTCCCTAGAGCCCCACCCAGAACAAGAGCTGAGAGACAAGCAACTGACCAGCTGAAAAGAGCCGCAGTGACGACCTGACCCATCTTTCCTCTGCTAACCTGCTTGCCTGCAATTCCCCACATGCCTTCAGAGAAAAGCAAAACCAGCACATGCTTGAGCCAAGTGACGCCTCACAGTGTCACTGGTGTACGTGGCTCAGGACGTGGGCAGAACTTGCGCCAAACCACTCAGCTCAGAGCAGCAACCTCGGCTGGCAAAACACTATCCATTACACAAAATTAATGTTGTTAACTTGTAAATATGTCTGGTTTGTAGCTACACAACAATTCTAAGTATGGGCTTTTTTAGAAATACAGATTCCTGGGCCTTACCCTTGAAGAAAACCATCTTACAGATCTGGGGAGCCCAGGAATCCATTTTTACACATACCTCCTTAAGGTGATTTGGATCCACAGGCGGGGTGGAAAACCTCTGCCACTGACCCATCTTTTAAAAACCTTCTCTCTGGACCCCACGTCACTCCCCTCTCCTTCACAGCCAGAATTTTCCATCTCCATTCCTCAGCCCGTTCACACCTGCCCCCACCACCACCAAAGAGGCTCTCGGTGGGGGTTCAACAATGACTCCCACATGGATAACCCGACAGGCACCTCCAGTTCTTATTTTGCTCGACCTCCTGGCGGAACACTCTTGGTCTCCCTTCTAACTCTCCTGCTACCTTCCTATACTCTTTGTAAACCCTCCTCCCCCCATCCTTTAAATGCTGAAGTTCCTCAGGGCTCACTGGGTCCACCTTCTCTTCCTGCTCTACACTCCCTCCCGGGGTCTCACCCTTTCCTGAGCAGCACCCCTAAATTATCATCTCCAGCCCAGACCTCCCTTCTCAATGCCACACCCTCACATTCTGCTCACTCAACAGTTCTTAAAACTGGGGTCAAGTATAACTCTCAAATGTTAAAAACCTAATTCTCATACAAATTGATATTGAGCATATTTCAAAGTGTTACTGAACTCATTAATAAGGGACCCATTGAAATGACAAAGTGACATCAAAAGAGGATATAGAGGGCCGGCCCCGTGGCTTAGCGGTTAAGTGTGCGCGCTCCGCTACTGGCGGCCCAGGTTTGGATCCCAGGCACGCACCGACGCACCGCTTCTCTGGCCATGCTGAGGCCGCGTCCCACGTACAGCAACTAGAAGGACGTGCAACTATGACATACAACTATCTACTGGGGCTTTGGGGGAAAAAAAGGAGGAGGATTGGCAATAGATGTTAGCTCAGAGCTGGTCTTCCTCAGCAAAAAGAGGAGGATTAGCACGGACGTTAGCTCAGGGCTGATCTTCCTCACAAAAAAAAAAAAAAAGAGAGAGAGGATATAAGAAAAAACAGTTAAAAAAAGAAGTTGTAACAAACTAATATGCATATGGCTGATGAAAAAAAAGAATCCTGATTTAAGATTGCTAAATTAGATATCACACTGGTTAATATCCTGCAGGGCAATACCCTTGGGTCTCTCTTCTCTACCAAACAGAAACCATTTGCATCTTATCTGACTTGACAGAGGGCGGGTCCTAAACAACAACTAGGTTACATCCTTAGAGCACCAGATGGCCCTCAGGCGGGTTTCTTAGAGGATGCTCTGGTATGACACTAAAAAGTCACTAAACCATCTTTTATTTCCAAGTTTTTGGATAATTTTCCTTTACACTGAGGTCTAAGAATTTGGATGGGGAAAAACTATATCTTTATCTCCACTAATCTCTAACTGAAATTAAGGCTTCCCTTTATTATGAATGTAAACAACAAATGACAGCAGCACTGGCAATGTCTGCGACTTTGCCACCAACAGAAATCACACTTTTTTTTTGCCACTTGTCCCCCAGAAATCATATTTTTTCATCACATCACAATTGGTGCAGATGTCTTGAAACACTGTTTATGTTCATCACTACTTGAAATTACAGAAAATATCAAACCTGCCACTAGGTCTTCTTAGAGGACGCATTAATAAAGAAATGTAAATATTATTTTATCACATATTTGTTATAATATTTATAACTGTGTTTCAGTATCTCTGGTTTCCTTTGTAATCCTATGCATTCTGTTTTATACATTTGAAAACATTATTCTAAGAAAGGGTCCGTTGAGTCCTCAGAGAAGCCTTCCCCACATTAGGTTAGGGACCCTTGCTAGACATTCTCTTACCACCTATACTTCCTCTTTCCAGCACTTACTACCCGAATTAAATAATAAATTAGTGGCTCTCCCACTGGGCAATGGGGGGAAGGAATGGAGTCCATCTTATTTATCATTATGTCCCCAATGCCTTAGCATGGTATATCCGGCTCCTAAAAGACTCTCAAGAAATACCTGGTAAAGATCTGTGGAATGAATGAACATCTGTGGCACATGTAGCATGCAGATGCTGGTCCCTGTTCCTTTGATGTAAGGGGCATGTCCAACATTCTGCTCAGGACCCAGCAAGGTCAGACCCCCTGACAATAGTAAGCCTGCTGGTTCCTTGGGAGCCTGCCTTACTTGGCCCAACAAAGAGCTTTCCGGACAAGCCTGCCTCTCGGCTGGGATGCTAGATCATCTTTATGCTCAAGCCCCAGCTTAGGGCTCTTGACCTGGGTCTCCATTAATACCTTCCAAGGCAAGGATTAAAGGATCTGCTCGTGCCAAGGGGTTGGAGGAATGGTAGGATTCTTTGGGGGGGATGAACACTCCACCCTGGCCCAGCCAGGGTAATGAGATGGACACTGAAGCCAAGCACAGGCTCACCATCAGGCCAGCTGGGAACAGAGAGCACACATCCAAATGGGGCTCAGGATGACCCTGGGGAATAAAAAGACGCAAAAAGGCTATTCTAACCCCACACTCGATCTGAGTGTGTAACCCCCCACCACATGATTGCAAAGCTCATTACTCGGAAGTGGTCATAAGCTGGTGTGTGGGAAGAGGCGCTGTTGGACATAGGGTGGTCAGAGGGACAGCAAACTAGAGCTACGCAGGGAGGGTGATGAGAAAGGGGGGAAGGATGGTCAATGAGTGCCCAACTGGCTGCCCCTCCTCCCCTCCTCAGGCCATCAGGGAGCTAAAGGGCAAGTTTCATGGACACCCCAGGAAAATGGCTGGTGTTGGTATTTCAGAAAATAGCACCAGCCAACATGGCAGCTTAAACATTCAGGTGAACCAGTGAGAACTATTATGTGTGTCCCAACTGTGTCTATCCCCTCACCTTCCAGGCCATGCCCCCACTCATCTAATGGTATCTCTTCCCACCTCTCCGTCCACCCACTCACCCCTTTCTTGGCAGAACATACTTAATCAGCCTACCTCACCCAGTTAACATGGGACTAAAAACTACACAGACCTGAAATATGTGGAAATGCCTTGCAAACTCTAAAGCCCTCTGCAAAGGTACCAAGTGTTTTATAACTCTCATCGACAGGTCAAACGGGTAGCCAGAGGCTCCAGCCAGTGCTGCAGGAGGCCCAGGCAAGAGGAACAGACCACCCCAGCAATGGTGAGCATTACTGCTCCCCCCTCTCCCACTGAGGCGGAAGACGCCAGGTGTGAAAAAAAGGAAGGAGGGAGAAGGGGGGGTGGGGGCAAATAAACCACGGAGGTCAGGTAATGTAAGAGAATCCAGGCTCTCCTTACACCCCACGCATCACTCTCTGGCCCATTGTCACTTAGACGGCTTCCAAAACCTGCCACAGCCACCAAGAGAGACACAAGAGGCCCACAGAACAAAACCACAAAGCTGGGGCGAACCCTCCAGGGAGGCAGTGTGGTTGGTGTTCTCAAGAGAGGATCCACTTTCAGAAGAAAGGGGTGAGAAACACAGAACACTAAAATTCTCAGCCCTTCTGCACCCCCACCCCAGGCTCCACAGGGGCCCAGTGGGGAGGGGCAAGGAGTAACCCAAGAGCCCAGCTCCAAGGAAGTGGGATGAGGAGAATCCCGGCGGCAGAGGACCCCCCCCCCCCATCCATGTCTCACAGCCTCCACTCACACCCACTCTGGCCCTTCACTCTCCACTGCCTCCTCCTAACCGGCTTCCCCGGAACCTCTTCTTCAACAACCTGAGGCGGCTGCTGTGGCTCCCATTTACTGGGCACTCTCCTGTGCCAAGCACTGTGATACGTGCTTCCCGTATTGTTGCTGATCCTTTCAATCCTGCAAGATGGATATTATTAACACAGTGACAAACAAGAAAACTGAGGCAGGGCCAAGGCCACACGGCTCCCGAGTGTCCAGCTGGCTAAAAGCCCATGTTCTTTCCACTCCATCACACTTGGCTTTATCTTGTAGATAACAGAGAAGAAAATGAGGAAGACAGTGTTGTTCTGGGAAAATTAATCCAGTCTCTCCCACTCCAACCCAACCCTACACTGTGGCCTGACTGGTCTTGTTATTAGAAGCGCAGCTTTCATCACGTCTTTCCATTACCTACAGAATCAAGCCCCAAAAGCTTTACCAGGCACTTATGGTTCTTTACAATCCACTTTTCCCATCTTCTTCACCATCGCAGACTCAAATCCTTCCTTCCACCCAGCCTGGCCCATCACTCCTCATTTCCCTGTTTCTGTCTTGGGAGGTTTCCTTTCTCTGCCTGCAACACTAATTCCTTCAACCAAACATGGACTGGGGACAACCGCATGCAGGCCCTGGGCTTGGTGCCAGGGACAGAACAGGGAGGATCCCCCCCCCCCCCCCGAGCTCGCAGTCTGCCCGCCTTGTGAGGCCTGAGCTGGGGGCCTTTCTCTAGTCACTCGGAGCCCCACAGCCTGCCCCTTGCCCAAATCCGCAGCACTCACTGTGAGCCACTCATACGGCACTCGGCCATCCCTCCAACTTACTTGCCAGTGCTGTTTGAAAACTTCCTCTCTAATGTATTTATTTCTGTGGGAAAAGTGCACTCCAGGTTCCAAACAGCATAATAAATGGCAATTAGGTCCCCAGGCCAGCCCACAAAAGCCTATTAAATATATAACGGTATAGAACCTAAAAAGGTGTACATTAAAAAGCTCTGCAGGAGAGACCTGGCACCAACATCTCCTGCTTCCTGCACCTCCGCCCACTGTCCCACCAGGTTCTCAGCTTCAAGCAGAGGCCTGAGCAGTGGCCCAGGAAGAGGGAAGCAGGCGGGAGACGGAGGGCTGGGAAGACAGAGATGGGGAGGAAGAACGCTGATTCATAAGTCAGGAGCCTGGCTCTAACCCCAGCTCTGCCTTTACAACCTGGGTGGCCGTGAGTGAGTCCCTTCCCTCTCGAAGTCTCACTTTTCTCTTATAAAATAAGAGGGCTGAGTTAGATCAGTAGTCCTCAGACTCTGGAATCTCATGGATTGGCAGGATATATATTTTTAAATATACTTATTTTTAAATATAATATATAATACACATTATATTTATCAAGAAAATACTTTAAAAAAAAATCACAACATACTATCACTATTTTCTTTTTTCAAAAGGACACAGTAAACTACCCCCTCCTCAATATGGACATCATGTCAGAAAAGTGGACAAGTTTTTAAACTGAAAATATTTGGATTCACGAAAAAAAACCATTCACCGTTGTTATTTTTCCAATTTGTCTATGGACCAGTGAAAACTTCATCCCAGTCCTTGGCCTGACATTGGACCCACTTGAGCTGGGTGATGTCGGGCCACTCCGGCTGACATTTCTCCATTCTGAGGACAGGATGTAGACTCTACGCCCATCAGCATGAATGGCCCTGGGGAAGGGTCAGCTGCAGGGAAGAGCTGAGCTGCACAGCAGGAAGAGGCAGTCAGCGCAGGGCTGGGGACAGGACAGCATGGCCTCCCCAGCCACAGGCCCTGAGGGCAGAGACCCCCAGCCTGGAAGGGCTGGACCAGCTTGTCCCAAGTGTTGACTGTGACTCTCCACCCCAGGATTCTTGTGAAAGGGTGAGAGCCCCCAAAGGAACCTTTTTAAAAAGTTCCTGTATTAACTTTTCTGATCAAAAACTAAGACATTTTCATAGGGAGAACTTGGAAAACACAAAATAGCATAAGCCAAGAAGCAAGCAAAAGTCACCCACAACTCCATCTTCCAGAACAATTACAGTTAACATTCTGATGCACTGCTAATCCCTCAAACACTATCTTCAGCCACCCTGGTATTTGGTTTTGTACCCTACTTTTCTCCTGATTATCACACTCCAGCACTGTTCCTTAGATATTCTTCATAAGCATCATAAAATATTTTGATAATAAACATAACATCCTAGTAAATATAAACATTCTTTATAAACATCACTTTCCTCGGTATGGACAGGGCCAGAAGTCATTTAACCATGTTGCTATCATTGAGCAATTAAGCCATTTCCATATTTTTGCTATTATAAAAAATGTGGTGGGTGTACCTCCCCGTCCACAAATCTCTGTAGACCGCGCTATACTTCTTTATATCTCTTGGTTCACAGCCCAGTGCTCTGCACACATCAGTCCTCAGTAAATACTGAGTGAACAAAGAAACCCAATCCACTCCCAGCACCTGGGGACCCCTTATCAGATGGACATGAGTTTAAATTTACAGAGGCCCACCTTGGCGACCACCAGCCACTCGCCACTGACTCTGCACCTCTGCCTCACACCTGCTAAGCCAATCTAGTCTTGGGGAAAGGAGGAACTGTCAGGTTCTAGTGCTCTCAGCAAACCTACCCACTCTTCTGCACCTCCCGGTGGAGGTGCCTATCTGACTCCCACACTCCCTCCAGATTGCTCAACCCACCGCCTCAGGAAAGCCATGGCTGGCCTCCCTCTAAATTAACATACAGCTCTCCTTCGGTGGAGGCCCCCAGCACTTCAGGTATTAGCACTCGCACCTGTGACTTTATTTGCCCACAGAACTGACTTCCCCCACCCAACCCAAGGCAATACTGGAGGGCAGGAACATTGCGTCTTTGGCTCTCCACCCAAAATCCAACCCAACGCCAAACAATGTGGTTGATAAATAAATATTTGCTGAATGAAACTTCTTTCTGGTCAAATTCCCAAGCCCTTTATTTTCACAGAAGGGAGGGGAAAAGGAAGAAAAGAGGAAAGCAAGACCTCCTAAAACAGCCCAAGCGCAAAGATCTGATAGGAGTCTCGCTGGAGACAGTCCCTCCACAGTCCTGCAGTCCTGCCTGGCCCAGAGACCTGCCCAGGGCAAGTGGCTCCGGGAACACATACAAACAGATCATCGCACACATGCAAGTGAAGTGACACTGCCCACGCCAGCCTAGTCCTCTCCCAGAGAGAAAACGGTCAGATCTAGGCAGACAGGCAGCGTCCTTTCCCACCCACTTCCAGACAACCAGAAAATACGAGGCCACTCCTCACTGGTGATCTCAAAAGGGCAGAGTATTGGGAGAAGGAAGTGTTTAAAGCAACTCAGTTCACACTTGACTTTTTCACCTCCTACTCGCCCAGCATCCTTGCCACACCCAAAAGAAAAAGAAAAAACTGAAAAATCTGGGTTGGAGAAGGTGCCAGCAGCAGAAGTTCCCTGGAACTTCGGGGAAAAAAGGAGCCAAGATGGTCCTAAAATAAGGGAGAACAGAAGTTATGGGAGAGATGTGGAAGCAGGCCACGATATCCCATCACACATCCACAGCAGCACCAAGGCCAAAACCGGGGGTCCTGGGCGCTGTGGACACACCCATTCCGACCTCTTCCAGGGATGCTCTGAGGACCCCCCCCCCAAGTGCAGCAAACTCCTCTCCGAGAACCCTCCCCGCTCCTCCACTCTTGTATGATTCTGCAGTTTACAGAGCTTCCTCCTCCGATTTCTCATCCGACCCTCCTGACAACATTGTGAGGGAGTATCTTTACCGTCCCCACTTCATGGATGAGAAGACTAAGTCAGATACATTAAAGGACACGCCGCGTCACACAGCCAGAAAGTGGCTGAGGCTCGAGCCAGCCTCGGTTGGCCGTAGGAGCACAACTCCTCGCGACGACCCCACCCAGCCAGCCAAGCCTTGCGCGGGCGGGGGCCCAGGTGGTGACCGGCAGCTTCCCAGCCGCCCAGGGTCAAAACCAAGAATGAGGCGGCCCTAAAACAAGGTTTCCAGCAGTGCAGGTGGAAAGTACCCTCTTCCCACCTCGCACTCACACAGGTGCAGGGCCCGGAGTCTGGGGCGGGGCGCACCCCCCAACCTGCCGGTGTCCTGCCCTAGCCAGCGGCCGCCCCCTGACTTGCACCCCCGCAAAGTTGTGCCCTCGGCGCAAGCACCCTGCGCGGGATCGCCCAGCACCCCCGGGCTCCCTCTGGCCCCTGCGCTCCCGAGCGCTCCGCGGAGAGGGCACCGGGGCCACCCCGCTGCCTCCCCGCCTGCCTGGTACGCACGCCCTCACCCCAGCGCCGGGAGGCATCTCCCCGCACGTCCGCGGAGGGCCAGGAGCAGGGAGCGCGGACCCGCACGAGGGGCGCACGTGCCCGCCCCGGCCCGGACCCCCGCGCCACAGCCTCACCCAGACCGCCAGCAGCAGCAACCACGCCGGCGCGGCCCGCGCCATCCCCGCCACCGCTGCCCACGGCCGGCTCCCGTCTCCACTCGGGCTCCCGCGCCCGCAGCTCCGCCGGGTCCAACCGCCACGGCCACTTCCCAACCGCTCCCCGCCTCCGAGTTCGCGATGCCACGTCTGCCAAAGCATGCGCACCAGGCTGGGAGAGGCGGCTGGGGAGAAGTGCTTGCTGGGAGTTGTAGTTTGCAGCAAGGCTGAGCTGTGGCGCCTGTGGGTGTGGACTTGGCCCCAAGACCAGCAGGAGCATAAGTGGAGTGCGAAATGGCAAGGTCAGAAAGTAAAGGAAGGCAGTTAATTTGGGGGGCTCACTCTGTGCCTGGAGCGTTAGGAACAAGATCTCATTCAGCTCACAGAGATAAATTTTATTTTCCTCACTTTGGGAATGAGGCAGCCCAGAGAACTTAAGTAATTTAACCCATATCCCGCAGCCTGCAAATGGCAGAAGTGCTACTTGTGGAGGATGGGAAGAGCCCTCATCCTACCTACCTTTTGTTTTTTTATTCAGAAAAGCTTTATGGAGCTGTTGGAAAACAGTTTGGTGGTTCCTCAAAAAGCTGAACACAGATTACCGTATGATCTAGCAATTCCACTCCTAGGAATATACCCAAAAGAATGGAAAACAGGTAATCAAACAAATACTTGTACACCAGTGTTCATGGTAGCATTGTTCTCAGTAGACAAAAGGTGGAAACAACCCACTCTCTATTGAGGGATGAGTGGATAAATAACATGTGGTATATCCATACAATGGAATATTATTCAGCACTAAAAAGGGATGACATGCTAATACATGCTGTAAGGTGGGTGAATGTCAGAAACATGCTAAATGAAAGAAATCAGACACAAAGAGTTACATGTTATATGATTTCACTCACATAAAATAGCTAGAATAGGTAAATCCATAGAGACAGAAAGTAGATTAGCAGTTGCCTGGGGCTGTGGGGAGGAGGGAATGGGGAGTGACTGCTCAATGGGTACAAGATCTCCTCTGGGGTATGATGAAAATATTCTGGAACTAGACAGAGGTGATGGTCACACAACATTGTGAATGTACTAAATGCCACTGAATTGTAAATTTTTTAACAGTTAATTTTATATGAATTTTACTTCAATAAAAAAAATTCAAAAGAAAAAATAACCTTTACTGAACCTAGTCCATGTGCTAAAATAGTCATGCATCTGATCAGTTGTTCATTCAAGAAGGTTCACTGAACACCTACTATGTCCTGAGGCTCAGGGTGCACAGCAGTGAGATGGACAAGGAAGTGCACAGTCTGGGATTGGTAGGTTAATAGCTGAAAGATCCTTGCTCACTGTCCAGAGAGTCAGAGCTCAAGACCTAGAAGTCGTCCTTGACTCACCCTCACTTCTCAACAGGCCCATCCAACCCATCACCATGTCCTGTCAGTTCTACCTCCAAAATATATCTCTTCTGCCACCTCCTGAGTCTAAGTCACTGACATGTGTCACCTAAGCAAGAGTCACATCTCTTGAAGTATTTGCCTGCTTCTTCCTCCTCATACCCCCTACAGTGCATTTGTTAATGTCAGTTGGATTCTGCTGCTCACTTGTGTGGGAGATCAAAATTGGCCACCCTGAAATATGTCTCTTTACCTTGATTATTTTCTCTGACGGACATTTGACCTCCCCCAAACTGCCTAAAGAATTTAACATAGAAGACCTGTTTAGGAGGGAGCCACTATCATATGATGGCTGTAATACAACGTAAAATAGATGTTACAATAGGAAAGGCGCCAACAAGCCCATCTTATCAAAAATTCTGTCTCTCCCAGGACACATTCTCTAGGTGGCCCTGGAAAGGGTTGTCAGACAAACATTTACATTTATAAGGGAAATCTCCATTTGTAAAGGTATCTCCCTCTCTGTACTGGGAAGGGGGGGGGATGAATTCATCTCTAGAAACTTATCATTGTGGAAGGTGAGGCCTTAAATCTGCATAATAACCTTAATCTTGTTTACTGTGCTTTTCTGTCTCCCTTCTTTCTCCCTCCCCACCCCCAACATCCTCCTTTGTCTTTAGCTGAAGATGGTATTTAAGATGAGAATCGCCACTATTGTGTTGAGAAACTCAGTTTCCCTGGTTTCTCCCATGTATACATGTTATTAAACTTGGTATTATTTTCTCCTGCTAACCTGTCTTTTAATTATTTGGCCAGCCATAAGAACCTTAAGGGAAAGGGTGGAGGAGGATTCTCCCTCTTCCCCAACACTCCCCTGAATCCCTCCAATGGCTTCCCATTCCCCTTATAATGAAATCCAAACTCCTCCCCATCACCTGTGAGCCTTGCATGTCTGCGCCTGGCCTCTAGACCTCATCTCCTCCCTCTCCTCTGCCCTTGTCCACTTGGCTTCAGTTACTCAGACCATCATTTCCTGTCCCCCCACCACTGGAGCTGCTCCCACTTCAAGGCTTGTACTCTTCCTATTCTGTCTGCTTCAACACTCTCCCTGGCCCTTGGTCTGACTGGCACCTTCTAATCTTGAAGGGATCTCTTATATGTCTCCCTGAGAGAGGTCATTTGGAACAAGCCATTGGAAGGAGATTTTACCCTCCTCATCCCCAAACCTCTTATTCTCTAGCTCACGTTCTGTTCATTCTTTGCCCAGCACTTGCCACAATCTGCAATTACTTACTTACTAGTGTGTGTTCATTGTCTGTTGGTACAACTGGAATTTAAGTTTCATAACTTTCTTGTTTGCTACCTAACTTCAGAGGGAAGCATGGGACCTGAGCCACGACGGTTCTCAGTGTCCTTTTTGATGAATGACTGAATGATTGAATGAGGTAACGTGCTGCAGAGTTTCGGAAATTCCTGAAGCAGTTTGGGGACAGGGCTTCCTCTGCATGCTCTGCTCTGCACCCTCTAGCTCGTGATCTGCGTGTGGGAAAGTGAGCCTTGCAGCTCCTCTCTGTGTGTCTCCATCTCTCACTATAAAATGAAGCAGCTGGTGAGGATGTGGAGCAACTGATTCTCACACATTGCTGATGGGAGTGTAAATTGGTTCAACCACTTTGAACAACGGGACGTGTACAAAATATATACAAAAATGTTCATAGCAGCTTTATTCATAGTAGCTGTTGTGAGCTGAACTGTGTCCCTCAAAGCTCATATGTCAAAGTCCTAATCTCCAGTACCTCAGAATGTAACTATTGGAGGTAAGTCCTTTAAAGTAGTAACTAATGAGGTCATTAGGATGAGCCCTAATCCAATATGACTGGTGTCCTTATAATAAGAGGACATTAGGACACACACACAGAAGGAAAGACTATGTGAAGACACAGAGAGAAGATAGCCATCTATAAGCCAACAAGAGAGGTCTCAGCAGAAATCAACCCTGCTGACACCTTGATGTTGAACTTCTAGCCTCCCCAAGAGTGAGACGGTAAGCTTCCGTTGTTTAAGCCACCCGTTCTGTGGTACTTTGGTATGGCAGCCCTAGCAAACTAAATCAGTAGCCAAAACTAGAAGCAATCCAAATGTCCTTGAAAAGAATAGATAAATGATTGATAATATATTCTGCAATAAAAAAAGAACAAACTACAGACACATGCAACAACATGGGTGAATCTCAAAACCATGTTGTTTAGCAAAAGTAGCCATACACAAAAAGTACACGTTATATTATTCCATGTATCTGAAATTCAAGAACAGGCAGGCATGATCTATGGTGATAGAAGAAAATAGAGGTTACCAAGGTGGGGGGCAGGGTGGGGAGAGGAGGAGAAGTCATCCGGGAAAAAGTATGAGCAAATCTTCTGGGTGCTAGAAAAGTTCTATATCTTGATTAAATGATGGTTACATGACAATCTACATATGTAAAAATTAATTTATTCATTGAGCTGAATTAATTTTTTGAGCAGTGTGCTAAGATTTGTACACTCTACTGTATGTAAATCATATCTCAATTTTTTAAAAATCCAAAAATTGAGCGATAGGGTTAATTGGCTTATCTTCAGGATCCTTGTAACTCTCATATCTCCTGAGTCCAAGACTGGCTGAAAGCTCTTGGGTCCAGAGGAAGGCTGAATTCTGCAGAAATGTGACTGCCGAAAGGGGAAACAGTCTGGGAGAGGAAGGAAGGAAGGAAGCCATGTGTCTGTGAGCCAGAGAACCAGAGGGCAAGGGCTTGAGAGGGAAAAATAAAAGTTGCCAAAAAAACAGGCCATTTCATTCTGCAATTGAAACTAACTAAAATGAGATTTATGGCCCTTCTGGGAATGTTCAACAATTCTAAGCTTCACTCTCCTTGAAATATTAGGAGACTAGCACAGGGCGGGTACTGTCCCTCCTCCATTACAGCCCTCGATGGGAACCATCCATTCTTTTCGGCAGCAGCCCCGCGGGGCCAAGCCAGAGAAACTTCTTGTCCTGCAGTTTATTGTGAATTGTGACGCCACCTTATATTTGTGTAGCCAGTTCCTCTCCATCATCTCGGCTGGGACTAGCACAATGACCGTTTTCTGACATTCAGGAAAGAATGAGAATTGGCCGGAACACAATAAAGAAGCCAGACACAAAAGAGTATATTCTGTATGATTCCATCTATAAAAGGTACAGAAAGGGCAAATGTCATCTATTTTGTTAGAAGTGAGGGTAGTGGTTACCTTTGAGGGAAGGGTGTGGGTAGTCACTGGAAGGGGTCTCATGAGGGTGCTGGGGTTCTGTTACTCCATCTGAGTACAGGATAACCGGGTATGTTCACTTTGTGAAAATTCATCACACACAGTCATGGATATGTTATACATATGTTATATTTCAACAGGAAGTTTACAATTTTGAAAAAAGAAGAGGAATCAGATGGAGGGAAAAAAAAGTCAGCTCTGAATAGGGAAGGTGAAAGCAAGAGGGAATTCCAAAGAAGAGACAGCTGGGCAATCGTTCTGTGATCACTTCACCTGAGTGAGCAGCCAGTCTCACCAAAGAGGGACCAAGCGTGAGGACTCGTAGTGCCCAGAACACCCTGTGCTGCTCACAAGACTTTGCCTCTGCTCCTCACGTCTGCTGGCGTGCTGCACCACCAGCTCTCCCCTGCTTGGCTGGTACCTACCCAGCTTGGACACCCCCTCCTCCAAAATCCTCCTCTGACACTCATCACTCTCCCACCAACACCCTCACCACCTTGGTCTAAGTGTCCCTTCTCTGTGCTCCCACAATTTCCTCTCTGGAATGTGGTCATTAAGAGCATGGACTGTGACAAATTCATAGACATAGAAAGTAGACCAGTGGTTTCCAGGGGCTGGGGGGAGAGGGGAATGAGGAGTTATTGTTTAATGGCCCCAGAATTTCAGTAGAATGATGAAAAAGTTCTGGAGATGGATAGTGGTGATGGTTGCCCTACAATGTGAATGTACTTAATACCACTGTATACTGTATACTTAAAAACTGTATACTGTAAAAAAAAGTGGAGGATTGTCTCTTAAACAAATGGTGTTGGGAAAACTGGATATCCACATGCAGAAGTATGCAGTTGGACCGTTACCTTAAACCATATACAAAAATCAACTCAAAATGGATCAAAGACCTAAAAGTAAGAGCTAAAACTATAAAACTCTTAGAAGAAAACATAAGGAGTGTCGACACAAATAATCCGTAACCAATCTATAAATCAAAATTGAGGTGAGTTTATTACGAGCCAATCTGAGGGCTAGCCTGGGGCCTTCCTTCCCCAAGGAAGGAAGGGCACTAAAGAAGTGGGGTGTACAGAGAGGTTATATACTGTCTTGGAACAAAGAGCATACTTCACATATGTCACAGAACATCCCTTTTACAGCTGTCACAGAATATCCCTTTTACAACTGTCACAGGAATGTCCCTTTTACAAGTGTCACAAGATGCTTAGCTGGCACAGGATTTCACACAGCAATTGATGAACACAGCAGGTAGCAGGTCTGTGGTTTCAAGCTGGGTGGTCACAGCAGGTCAGCAATCAATCCCCGGCCTAGAGAGAGATGCTTATCCTTAAGGAAGTGCTGATGTGGGGGAAGTTATGCCTTTCTTTATCTTAAATGGCTTTGTTCTCCTCTTTGGGACATAGTAAATACTTAAAGCAGATATACAATGCACGCTCAAGGGCCACATCAGGCCCTCTTGGAAAAACAAGTTCAGGCAAAATTAATTTCACACCAAATGGCTTCCTCATATACTCCAGTATATCCTATTGCTTGCCATTTATTTATCAGGGGAAAGCTCAATGACATTGGATTTGGCAATGATTTCTTGATAGCCCTCTTCACAATGTATTATAATTTCCTGGAGTGTCCAGTCTCTCGACAATCCTAACTCTCATACCCCAACCCACACACACACATTAGATGTGAACTCTGGAGAATGAAGACGACATCTGGTTTACCTTGTCTATCTTTGATCCCCCAGTGGCCAGGCCAGTGCCTGGCATGTAGTAGGAGCTCGTTAAACATTTGAAATGAACTTTAGCAAGAGGGTTTGACAACACAGAAAAGGAAACCTTCTCAACATTCACATGGACAAACAGTTGGCTTGATCAAACAGATCAAACAGAAACTTGATCACATGGCTGATCAAGTTATTTTAAGACCAAAACAGAATCCTCACAGACCTGGGGTAGAGTATGTTCTTCCAAAAACGGGTTGTAGAAGGGACAGATTCAGGGTGTCTCTGTCAGCCCCTTGCTTCTATGGAAGGCCTGGAAAGAGCGTGGTTGGTTATTGAATAATAATTAGTAACTCATTATTGGACATTGATTGAACATTCCTCCTAGATTCATTTGCAGAGCTTCCCTTTGATATTTCATTAAGAAAACCTCACATTAAAAAGCCCGATTCTCAAGTTAGTAAGAGCGCTTTTCTGCTTGTCCTCTCCAGCATAGATCCTTACCTCTTCTGACTCTCTCACCCTCCTTTCCACCTGCCTGTCCTGGCTCCAGCTTGCAGGCTGCTTAAACCTGTGGCCCCTCAGGCCAACCCTTTGGCCTTCAGTTAGAACAATTGCCCTCCACACATGACTGGGTCCCCCTCCCCCTCAGGCACTCGCCACCTCATGCCCCCCGGCCTACACTTTCAGGCCTCTTTGGAAGCCCGGATCTGGGGTGAGACCATAGAGCCCTGCAGTTGTGCATTCTTTCTTTGTCCTGGTCAGAAGATCTCCTAGAGAGTCTCTTGTATGTTTTTCACTTTTCTCCTTTTTTCTCGGAACTTAGCCCTCTAACTAGCTTCACCTACAGGGCCCCAGGCTTTAGCTCATTAAAAAAAGTCTTTGGCGACAAAATCGTCCCATTTGCAACAACATGGTTGGGCCTGGAACGTATTATGTTAAGTGAAATAAGCCAGAAAGAGAAAGACAAACACTGTATGATCTCACTCATATGTGGAATATAAACCAACACATGGACAGAGAAAACTGTACTGTGGTTACCAGGGGCAGTGGGGGTGGGGGGTGGGTGGTGGGCACAAGGGGTGAAGGGAGTCACATATATGGTGATGGACAAACAAAAATGCACAACCCAAAATTTCACAATGTTAAAAACCATTAAAACATCAATAAAAAAAAAAAAAAAGTCTTTGGCTTGCTAAAACCAAATCCAAAGTTGACATTAGAGAAGACCAGTTTCTTCCTTAACAACAATATTCACATTACTAAAGACTTCAAGTTTATATTTAAAGCCAAGTGTCAAAAGCCAGGATGTCCTCATGTCCTGTACCTTGTGGGGTCACCCTTCTGTTAATAGTTAAATCTAAATGACTCAAAACTTCATCCCACATAAGATGAGAAACCCAACACCTTCCCCCACCAAATACTTCTGGGGAGTCTTGGGGACAATCAGGGATGGGATTCTGGAAAGTCTCAGGGATGAGAGCTCCAATATCTGGTTTCCACTGAAGCATTTGAATCTCATGGGCACTCACTCTGGTTTCTCTCCACCCTGTGCTGACCCAATCATGATGCATGCCCTTTTCCTTTGATTCTCCAAGACAAGCACAAACCCAAGGATATAGCAGAGTTTTACTGAAGGATTTACTGATTTCAGAGGAGAGTTATACTGTCACGCAACTACCAGGCAACAAATGGCAAATGACCTAAATGGAATAAATGATAAAAGCCCTTGGCATTTTATCCCAAGGAACTCCTTACTGGTTGTGGTTTCTCCCTGGACCTTCTGCCTCCCCTCATCACCATGCTGCTGCATTGCCTCACTCTGGAGCTGTGGTATAATAAAAATATATGTGGGGGCTGGCCCGGTGACGCAAGCGGTTAAGTGCGCGCTCTCCACTGTGGCGGCCCAGGGTTCGCCAGTTCGGATTCCGGGCGTGCACCGACGTACTGCTTGGCAAGCCATGCTGTGGCAGCATCCCATATAAAGTGGAGGAAGATAGGCACGGATATTAGCCCAGGGCCAGGGCCAGTCTTCCTCAGCAAGAAAAGAGGAGGATTGGCAGATGTTAGCACAGGGCTGATCTCACAAAATGTATATATATGTGGTCTCTGTCCCTGGTTCCTGGCACAGAGCTCCTGAAGCCGTTGGAACTTCCTGAGCAGTGACAGGAGTGTCTTTTGTTACTCATAAAAAGCCTCTTTTGGGCCCGCCCCATGGCTTAGCGGTTAAGTGTGCGCACTCCGCTACTGGCGGCCCAGGGTTCGGATCCCGGGCGCGCACCAACGCACCGCTTCTCCAGCCATGCTGAGGCCACGTTCCACATACAGCAACTAGAAGGATGTGCAACTATGACATACAACTATCTACCGGGGTTTTGGGGGAAAAAAAAAAAAGGAGGAGGATTGGCAATAGATGTTAGCTCAGAGCCGGTCTTCCTCAGCAAAAAGAGGAGGATTAGCATGGATGTTAGCTCAGGGCTGATCTTCCTCAAAAAAAAAAAGCCTCTTTTGATTACTCCTGAGTCTATGCTGATGAGGGACTCAAGGTGGACCCCTAGATAGCTTCTGGATGGGACCTGTCACCAGAAAGACCAAACACTTGATTAGAGGGTGGGAGCTTATAGCCCCTGACCCCAACCTCCAGGGAGGGGTAGGGAGCTGGAGATTGAGATATAAAAATTCTTGAACAATAAGATTTGGAAAGCTTCTGGGCTGGTGAACACATTGATGTTCTGGGAAGGTGGTGCACCTGGAGAAGGCATGGAAACTCTGCATGCCCTCTCCCCAAATACCTTGCCTGTTTGGCTGTTTCTAAGTGGTATCCTTTATAATAAGCCAGTAAACATAAGTAAAATTTCTTCCTGCATTCTGTGAGTCATTCTAGTGAATTATCAAACCTGGAGAAAGGATTGTGGAAACCCCCAAATCTGTAGTCAGGCAGAAGTGTGTTTTGCCTGGGGCCTCCATTTGTGGTTGGCCTCTGAAGTGGGGCCATTCCTATGGGACTGAGCCCTTAACCTGTGAGGTCTACACAAACTCTGGGAGTTAGTGTCAGAATTGAATTATTGGACACCCGCCAGAGAATCAGACAAGAGTCCTTCTGTGATGGGCATTGCTCTTACGGGGTGTGTGTGTTTGGGGGATCTGCAACTATGTAGGTCTTGGATCCTGCTTCATGTTACAGAAGCCCCAAAAGCCATGTTGCATGCAGCATATGGGCACCATGGTCCAACTCAGCCAATCAGGTGCTTAGGCCAGTGATTTTGTCTTTGGAGCAAGTGCTACAAAAAAGCAGGGAATGTTTACAAGATGAGCTCCCATGCCCGGGCAGCAGGGCCTATGTGCTCCGGCCCTAACCAGCTATTCTTTGGTGCGACATTGCCTGGGGTGCTGGATATCCAGCTTCCAGCCTGTTTTTAAAGTTTACATTCCAACTTTCCTGTGATTTTCATTTAAAAGTATGTCCACAAATTCTTTGATACTCCTCTCTTCAAGAGCTGGTGCTTAATTCCCCTCCCTCTGCGGATGGGCTGGACTATGACTAGCTTCTCATGAATAGAATGTGGCGGAAGTGATTGAAACTAGATCATAAAAAGCATCACAGCTTCCTCCTTACTCTGTTTCTTGGATCACTCACTCTGGGGGTCGTAAGAATACTCAGAGAACCTTATGGAGAGATCTGTATCCAATAGAATGAAGCCCCCTGCCAATAACCAATGAAGTACTCAGATTTCCTGCCAACATCTGAGGGAGTGAGCCATCTTGGAAGCAGCTCCTCTAGCCTCAGTCAAACTTCAGATGACTGAAGCCCCACCTGACATCTTGACTACAACCTAATGAGAGACTCCAAAGCAGCACCTAAGCTGCTCCCAAATGCCTGACCCACAGAAACTCTGAGATAATAAGTGTGTGCTGTTTTTAGTCTCTAACTTTTGGGATAATTTGTTAGCTAGCATAAATAGCTAATACACTTCTGGATTCTGTGAGCCACCAAAAGCCTTCCAGTAAATTCTTTTTCTGCTTAAGTTAGCTGGGGTCAGTTTATGTTATTTGCAATGCAGAGCCCTAGCTGGTACACCTTCTTCACATCTTCTTGGTCTACCCCCAATCCACAGCAGCCTCTCACTCCCTGCCCCTTTATCAGGCAGGGTAGTTCAGGCTCAGCTTTCCCATAATCTCACCAGCTTATCCGGGTTATGTCCTGAAGGCTTCACCTTTCTCACTCAAGCAGGCTGCCCAGATATTTTCCAAGTTGTAAAATCATCCTCACCACTCCCTGAGCAGACCAAAGCAGCTGTGGCATTAAATTACTTACAGTTGCCTCTCCCCGAAGCCATCTGTGCTTTACCCTGATCATCCACTCACTGCTCGCCTGGGGGTTTCCCATGATCTCTTCCTCTGTGAATTAAATCGTCTGCCTCATGCCCCCGAGAACTTTTCCTAGCCTGTCTGAAGTTTTGAACACCATTCACTGTGATCCGCTTCTGGAAACAGTCTCTTTCCTTGATTTCCTCAACATTGCACATGCTGTGTTTCTTTTTTTTTTTTTTTTGTGAGGAAGATCAGCCCTGAGCTAACATCCATGCCAATCCTCCTCTTTTTGCTAAGGAAGACCGGCTCTGAGCTAACATCTATTGCCAATCCTCCTCCTTTTTTTTTTCCCCCAAAGCTCCAGTAGATAGTTGTATGTAATAGTTGCACATCCTTCTAGTTGCTGTATGTGGGACGCCGCCTTAGCATGGCCGGACAAGCGGTGGGTCGGTGCGCGCCCGAGATCCGAACTCGGGCCACCAGTAGCGGAGCGTGCGCACTCAACCGCTAAGCGACGTGGCCAGCCCCGGTGTGTTTCTGCTCTACTTCTCAACGGCTCTTTCTGTGTTTTTCATTCTCTCACTTCCTGAGTAAGGAGCTGCCTGCCTTTTCTTCCTGTATGCTCTATAAGTGGTCTTGGCCTTTCTGATGGCTCCAGCCCTCAGCTGAGGGTGACCCCGAGTCTCTGCTTCTACAGCCGGCTCCTCTCACGAATGCCAGGACACACTTCTTTCTGTTCAGTTCCTTTAATTAGTCTGTCACTTGTACCTCAGTTCAACATCGGTGTGTGAGAGCCCGCTTATCTTCTCTCCTGCCTTCCCTCCTATTAATGGCACCATCCTTCCTTCTGGAAGCCAGGCTCAAATTCTCACCCTCTTTGACAACCCCTTCTCCTTAACTCCCACATCTCCTCAGTTGCTGAGTCCCACCAAGCCCTCTTCCCCACATCTCTCTCCAGGCATTCAGGCCCAGCTCATCTCTCATACTGGCCTCTGTGGGTACCTCTCTATTATTATCACTGTTTTTCATCCATTGTCCCCCAAATAATTCTCCTACATACAGGTTCCAGAGCGGTGTTCCTAAGGAATAGTTCCCATTCTATTTACTTCTTTGTTTAAAAACCTTAAATTATATTCAACAGTATTGAGTTCCTACTGTGTGTACATTATGTATGATTCTTTGTATGCAACCTACTGAAACCAACTTGTCCCAGTTTAAACTGAAAATGGGAGTTGATTACATGGATACAGGGAGATCTCATAGAACCAGGGGCAGGAATGCAGCCAAGCCTCAGAACTGGAAAACTCTCAGGACTCCATGGTGTTTTCTCTCCATCCCCTCTCTGCCTTTCTCAGCATCTGCTTCTCCATCTCCCCTGCAGACCCCAGCTCTCTCTGGTCCTCAACCCCTTGCAGAAGATTGCTGCCTCACAAGAGCCAAGGTTTATTTTTATCCCCACCACTCAAGAGACCACTCCCCAGTGGAGATGGGAAGTTGTCAGTCCCAGTTTCTAATTTGCAGGTGTGCTAGTCAGGAATTTTCTGCTTGCAAATGGTGGATACCCAACATAAGTAGTTTGGACAAGAACATAATTTATGGGCTTTGATAAACAAGCTTTGGGAAGGGCAGGGCTGGGGCTAGGCCTCTGGCACAGAGGGTAAAAGGGACTGGATGTCGTTTCTCTCTCCATTTCTCATCTTTGCCTGTGAGTGTCCTTTCCTTAATGTAGGCCTACTCCTTCCACATATTAAAGGACACTGGTGGCACCTGATAAATCTTGCCACCTGAGAAGGTCGGCTCTTCTCCACAAATTCCAATTTAAGAAAATCCTTGGAACAAACTCTAATTGATCCAGCTTGGGGCATGTCTCCACTCCTGGGCCAGGTGGGAGAGGTGTAGACAAGGGTGGAGGATACAATGTAGACTCTGGAGCCAGCCTACCTGGGTTTAAATCCTGGCTCTGTTACTTATTAGCTGTGTGACTCTTGGCACTTAACCTCTCTGTGCTTCAGTTTCCTTGTCTGTAAAATAGGGGTAACAAGAGGAACCATCTCATAGATTGTCATTAAGATTAAATTTAGAGTGCTTAGAGTAGTGCCTACCAAAGTAAGGCTCTGTAAGAGTTAGCAATGATGATGATGATAATGATGATGATGATGATGATGGCATCCCATGACAAGGGAGGAGGAGAGGAGGGGAGGAGAGTAAACTGATCTTCAACCATATGCTTGAGAGGGGAGGAGAAATTCACCAAAGGAGCGTATATTAGTTTCCTAGGGCTGCTGTAACAATGTCCCACTGGGCAGCCTATAGCGAAATTTATTGTCTTAGTTCTACCCATAATAGAGGGGATGGGGCAGTGCTGGCCATACTAACAGTAGATGTCCCCTCCATTTCTACTTCCCAGGACTAAATATTCTGATCAGTCCAGCTTGGGTGAATTGCTCACCCCTAGTCCTATCAACAGTGGCTGGAGGGGGCAGAGAGGGCAGTGAGTCACACTACACATGATAATTGCTGGGAACAATGGGTGTGTCTCAGAGAAAGTTCTGGAAAGTGGTTCCCCTGCTGGACAAACATATCATACATCCACTCCAATGTGCAGAGTGCCAGTCACTCACCAGGAGGTTCCTGGAGATGAGTAAGAAGATGCAGCGAGGGAGGATGTCCCCCATGAAAGCACTAATGGCAGAGCAGGTGCCACAGAATAAGTGCTCCAGTGGAAGTGCAGACAAAGCACTATGGGAGTGCGAGAGAGGATGGAGAAGTCCCTCATTGGGAGAAGGGAAAGGGGGTCAGAAAGAGCCTCTCTGGAGGAGTGACAGTTGAACTACTCTTAAAGAGGAGAGGAGAATTTGGATGAATAAAGAAAATGTAGGAGTGAGAGGGGAAGGCGTTTCAGAGAGTGGTGAGGAAATAATCTACTGTGTCTGGGCAGTCAAGTGAAAAATGAGAAATGATAGCAAACAGTCGTTGAGTGCTAACTGGGTGCCCAACAGTTTATGCATTCCACGTGCATCATCTCTGTTCTCTTCACCATGGTGCTGGCACATTACCAGCACTCCTATGTTATAGATGAGGTTCAGTGACCTGCCCAAGGTCACAGAGCCAGGAGATGGTAGAGCCCAGGGTCTCATGCCACCTTTCCTGTGAAAGATTAGATTGGAAAGTTGGTTAGGCACAGAATGTGGCCAAGTTTGCCAAGGAATCTGGAATTTATTCTGGAGGTAACAAGAAGCCAATGAGGAACTGTAGGCAGAGGAGGACATGATTGGGCCTTTATTTCAGGATGACAGCTCAGTGGCAGTGTGGAGGATGCTGTGGAGCAGGGAGAGATTCCAGGGGAGCCAACACCCGCCATCTCCCACCCCACGGGGAAGGAAGAGAATTAACCAGTCATCCTTCTATATAAGACAGCACCAGGAGCCCCGGGGACTGTTTGCTACCTCATTCATTTTAATTTAATTTTTATTGAAGTGTAACCTATGTACAAAAAGGTGCACAAATCCTGAGTGTGGCTTGATAGATTTTTCTTCAGACGAACATACCTCACAAGTTCATTCTTTACATAACGAACCCAAATTCTCCCCTATCAAACCCACCTCTGAAACCACCACTTTAACTACCCTGCCTTTCTGGGGGAAATCTACTGCTTAACTAGGGTTCAACACTTTCTCTTGCAGAAATGCACCATCCTTGGAAAATAGTATGGGTAGGGGCAGAGCCGACAGACTCCATCCAGTCATCCTGCCCAGCCGGGCCTGGCTCCCCCTTGCCCTCCATGTGGCCTCAGGCAAGTTCCCTTAATCTGTAAGGCTCAGAGTCTCCATCTGCAAAATGGAGTCAATAATGGTTAGCTTCTCTTTCACAAGCTCAATAATAAATTAATTATAAATTAATTAATTAGTAATTTACAAAATTTATATAATATATATTTACATCATATAATGTATAATTTATAAAGTGTATAAAATTAATAAATAAATCCGGAAAATGGAATGAATATTGGCCATCACCATCTTTGATGGTGCCCATTGCACTTACTTTGATATACGTTTATGGAGGAGATTTATGCCACGTTGAGGTGAGGTCCTGCAGGGACACAGAGGTAAGGAAGTTGCATCTCTCGCCACCTCCCTAAGAACTCCAGATTTAGTGGGGAGAGGTGAAGAGGGTGCAGCATGGAAGCCAGGAACACAAACGACCTTTGAAAGATTCTCTCTGTGGGCATCGTGGTTTATGGGGCTCTGATGGAGTTTGAGCTATTTTCCGTTTCTCTCTCTCTCTCTTTCTCTCTGTCTCTCTGTATCTCTCTCTCTCTTGCTCTAAAGGGCTATGCCCCAGGCCTGGGGTAATTCAGGCGCAGACTCAGGTGGCGGGTTGGTGGTAAACACTTTATTGCCAGAGTCTGACAGGGTAGGGCTGGGAGCTAGGTCTCCGCAGCCTGAAATGCTTCTGGTAAGCTTCATGCTGCATGTTGCATTTTCATTTATCAATGATTGCGTTTCCTCCTCTCCCCACACACACTCGCAGCCAGTTCACCCTCAGACTGCCTCTCTCCTCTGTTCGACCCACACTCTGGGAGGCAGAGGAGCTATAACAGTGGAGCCTCCAGGGAAGGGCCCTGCTTGCCTCTCAGGCCTCATCCCTTCCACTGACCTCCTGGAAGGTGAGCTACCCAGCTCTTCTTCACCTCCCGCCTCCTCTGGGAGCTGGATCCTGGGGCACCCTTCAATGCCTACCCAGGGCTCCACTGTGTATAGGGTGGGGCAGGAAAAGCCATGGCCAGTGGAAATCAGTGTTTTCTGGGACATCAGAATCCTGCTCCTCTGGGATTTATTTCCAAAGCATGGAATTGTGAAAAGGATGCTAGGGTCAGAGGATGGGAGTCTGGAGCCCTGGACTCCAGTCCACTTCTTAGCGGTCCTGATGCTCTTGCTATTTCTTTACTGCTTTGAGCTTCAGTTTCTTTGTCTATAAAATGGGAAAACTACTGACCCAACTCATCTCAAAAGGGATGGTGGCAGTGCTTGTAGAACTGTGATGTGCTACGAGGACTGTACAAGGTTGTTATTCTTACTATTGGTATCACTCTTCCCTGCCCCTCTGCTATTGGAAAACCTTATAATATTCTTTTGGAAATGAAATTAAAAGTAATACATACTCGAGACACACAATACAAGCAGTAGAGAAGGGCCTGGGGTGAACAGTTCTGCTCCCCTTCACTCCCCACTCCTCTGCTTCTAATCCCACCCTCCTCAGACCACCACTCCCATCCACTTCCTATGTATCTTTTCAGACTCCTTCTGCGTACACACAAGTGAATATGCATGCCATAGGTCCTTTTATCTCCAAATCAGAACATTCTGTACATCTTTTGCACTTGGCTTTTTTCATTCAGCATTTTGCAGAACGTTTCATTTTAGCACAAATAAACTCTTTAGTGGCTGTCTGACATTCCACAATGTGAGCGTACTATGATATGTTGATCAATCCCTCAAAGTTGGACATTTGGGATTCCATCCTTTCAAGGCTCCTCAGGCTGGCAGTTTGGAGACTCCACAATTGTCCCTGACATTGTGTTCTTTCACAGTTCCCAGTCGCAGGAATCCCTGGGCCTCCAAAGTCAGTGTGTGGGAGCTGGACGCAGCAGGCACGTCCGGCCTCAGGATGGGAGGAGCAGCGGGAGACTCTTTGGCACCCATGGGTTGAGGTCTCCCTGGGGCACAGGAAGCAGAGAAGGAAGCAGTTCTGGGGATATCACTCAAAGTCTTTACCTCTATTGACCTCCTCAGGCTCCCTGCCTGCCAGTTCATGCAGAGGAGCTCACTGGCCCATTAGAATCACCAGGGGAACTTACAAGATCTCAGAGCTGGACCACACCCCAGACCAATTAAACTGGAATTTCTGGGGACCAGCCCTGGACATCAGCAGTTTAATAAGTATCTCAGGCGATTCTGTTGTGCAACCACAAGAACTACAGCCCAGAAGCCTGGAGGTAATAGTGATGTGCCAAGCCTGAGGACCTTTACTGTCCTGCTCTCATTGCAACCCTCTGAGAGAAAGGGGATTATCCCAGGGCATGCAACCCAGAATGCATTTACCCAGCATGCGTACATGATGCATACATGAAGTGGTTCTTATTTAATTCCTTGCTAAATTTTTATTTGGTCACCTTTTTGACTCATTTAAAATTGTTTGTGTAAATTGGGAAAAAGCTTTAAGCACACAGTTTTGCAATATGCATCAAGAGCCATAAAACTGTTCAGAATCGTTGGACTAGCTGTTCCACTTTTGGAAGCTATCCTAGAGAAATAGCATAAATATACTGGGGGGGGCGGGGGGAGCTATATGTGTAACATGTTCATTGTAGCTTTCTTTATATTAACGGAAAACTGGAGAAACCTAACTGTTCAAAGATGCAGGAATGGGTAAGTTGTGGTACATCTATTTGGTAGAATATTAAGTTATTGTTAAAATTATGTCTATGAAAACAAAGCAATAACATGGAAAATGCTTGTGCCATAAAGTTAAATAAAAACGCAGGATACAAGATTGTGTGGATACACTATAATCACAACTGCATGCAGAGAAAACTTAATGTAAAGGAAAAAATTAGAAAGGAAAAGAACAAAATGCTAACAGGTCCTATGTTAGGATGATGGGACTAATTTTTTCTTTTTCTGACTTCCCAAGTTTTTATAATATGGTTGCATTGCTGCTTAGATGGAAACAAATGGTAAGAAAATTCTGCTTCATGTATTTTCTCATGTCTGTCTGAGACTGGGGGCACCTTAGTGTTGAGGTCGCGACGTACCATGCTGGGGCCACTAGACAACGCCCAGCACTTCAGGCTTACTCAGCACAGAAAGCCTGATAATAATGGATCAGAAGTCAGAGGATCTGGTTTTTAGTCCCCGCCCCAGTTGCACAGTATAACCTTGAGCATAGCATTTCTCCTTTCTGAACCTCGGTTTCCTCATCTGTGAAATAATGGGTTCAACTAGCAGGATGCTTAAGAACCTCCCGGTTCAGAAATCTGATGATCATGATATAGATGATGCTAATGAGCCCGAAGTGCACTCAGATTCATTGAATAGGAGACGAAAGGCAAAAACGTGTCTCCCCTAAAATGTCTGCAGGCAGGCTACCTCTGCTCCTATTTCCATGTTCAGAATCACTCCCCGTCCCCACCCCTGAAAAGCACAACTGAATAAATGTAAGGCGAATCACACATCTCTGTTCAGTATTTGGTAATTTCTCTCCACATCACTCACACGCAGTCCTGATGACTGTGAGTATAAATGCCTCTGGAATATGCAGGAGAGTGTGTGGAGCCAAACAGGAAACACTGCTCCACCCCCACCCCTGACTTTTCATCTTGCGAAAGTGATTTTCTTCAATAGGCAGAGGACGGAGAGTCATAAATCAGTGACAACACAGCTCCTTGGGGTCTGCACAGCTCTCCGCTAGGGAGAGATGGTTCTCTTTTGCGATGTGGATGCTCCAGCCTGGGGCTACAGAATAACAGGGGGAAAGGTCTGGGGTTGTTAAAAGCAGAATCATTCTGATGGGAAAAGAAATTGAAACCCCAGGATCTAAAGAGAGCAATAAAGGTGATGATGGGAAACATGAGGCCCACAGATACACCGTGATGGCAGGAGGGAAGAAGCTGTTGGGATTAGTACATTTTCCACATGACAGAAGTTTAACTGCTGATGTGCCAGGACTTGACCTTTAACCCCATTAAGATGCTTCTCTATCTTCTTAAGTGTCTATAATGGGACACAATTTAGCCGTTTTCTAATAACACAAAGGAAAGGAACCAAGTGTTATATCATACATTTATTTTGGTGATTATTTGTGAAATGTAGCATACAGATTCCCCACTGGACTGTAAGTCCCATGAGGATGAGGACGGTGTATCCCATCCCCTGGGACGTGCCTGGCTTGGAGTAGGCACTCAAGACATATTTGTTGAATGAATAGTAGGAACCCCCTGTCGTGTAATATGCTATATTATGAAGAACTCCATTGATCGTTAAGTATCAGAAAATGACTCGCTAAGCTAAGCAAAAATGGAGATGATTAGAGGGATTTTTGGGGTCTCCAATGGAGTCCAACCACTGGGAACTGACTGGGACCAGGCTGGAGCCCTGTGAGGGGATCCAGGGAAATTTCCTTTTTCTCCTGTCTTCTTATCTTTGCGCTCCTCCTTCTTTGTACTCTCTCATTGCTGACCATCTTTTTCTGCACTGCAATCAGGGCAACGTTCACATCTTCAGTTCACTGGTCCTCAGTTTCAGTATGAGACTAGCCCTTCTCTCCCAGCTGTTTCAGTTCCTAAACTTCTCTGCACAGGACTCCAGTTAGCCCAGTTAGTTGGTGTGAGACACAACTGTGTCCAAGGGGCAGAGGTCATGGTACCAACAGGGTAACCGCCCTGGAAACCTTGTAAGTGGAGTGAGGGGGGTCCCGAGACAAAGGGATATGGATCCGTACAGCAGTAGGCATCTACTACATTCACATTGTCTCCTCTGATCTTTACAATAACCTTCTAAGGCAGCTGGGCTTCACCAGCGGAAACACTAATGTTGAAAAATGATAAAGAATTTGCCCAGGGTCACACAGCTAGGGATAGGTGGAGACAGGAGGCAGGAGTGGTTGGGAATACATGGCATCAAAGGCTGGGGTGTCCCTGCATGCCATGCAGTCTCCCAAACATCGGCCATCACTTTGCACTGCAGTAATTGTGACAGACGAGATGGCCCATAAGGCTGAATGACCACTGACCCCAGGAAACATCCTGCAAATTGCTCTCTTGGAAGAGCCCCAAAGTCAGCTTGCTTTTTGGCTACTTAATTCTCTCTCATTAAGCTAGGTGAAGGTTGTATCTTGCTTGCTCTTGGGGGCAATTGTACTGCAAGTTGCCTTTCTGCAAAATTAATTAGCAAATCAAAGGTCAGAGCTGCCTTGTCCCCAATGATTGCTCGTCCTCCTGAACAGCTTTTTCTTCTTCACTGTGGCCATCCGTGTCTTTTAACCCTTTGGCAGCCATGGAAACCACATCCGTTATTTCTGCATCCCTACCACCATGAACTAGACTGGGCCCCCCTGTGCCTTCACGTGTAGGAGCTTTGGGTTTGGATGTAAAGGCAGAATATCTTTTGCCATTGCCAAGAAGTTGTGCAGGAGGATTTTGACACTGATTTATTCAAAACATCATTGATATGATCATCCTCCTTCTCATCAGGTGACACTTTTCTCCAAATACACCACTGGTCGCGATTTCCTCAAGCTGTTTTTAATATATGACTTTTGACAGACTCTCAGGCACAAGTAATATGAAAGCCGTATCTTTAATATTGTCACAAAGCTGAAGAAATCCTCGATAGTGTCTACTGATAGAGCAGCTTGTTCATGACATTTGTTTTGTAATAATACTTCATATTCAGAATATCCCCCTGGTCCGTGGGTCAGACGAGGGAAGTAACATGGAGCGGGCAGGTGACGGGGGAGGGCAGGGAGCCGGTAAAAATATAACAGACCACAACCTCAGGGAGCATTTTATAATTATCTAGTAATAGGATAGGTTTGCTTACCTAGGGGGTTCTGTGGTTCTCACGTAATCTTTCATATAAGGTTCAAAGGATGCTAATACCAGTTAGGAAAAATATCTTTGTCTGAGAGCAACCTGTGCCACATATTTGAAAGATCCATTCCGTGAAATTTTTAAGAGAGATTGTAACCTCTTCAAAGTAAAAGCCTTTCAAATAATAGAAAGCAACTCAAAATGGCTGAAACAATAAAGAGATTGACTATTAACTCACATAACAAGAAGGCTAGGGGTAAGCTGGTTTTAGGGTTGGCTAATTAATTGGCTTAACATTATCAACGATCCAAGTTCTATCGTTCCTTTCTGCCATCCTAAATACACTACCTAGCTTTCCTCATGGTCACAGAATAGCTGCACTATATCCAGGTATGCCATCCTCACATACCACCATCCAGAGGCAGAAAAGGGGCAATCTTTTTCTTTTGCCTCTATCCAAGACTAGGAAACCTCTCTTGGAATGCTCTATCCAGCAAATGGATACTAATATCCCACCGGACAGAATTCAGTCTCATGTCCTTTTCAAAGCCAATCACTAGCAAAATAAATAGAATTATTTTGGATGACTAAGACTGTCCGTTGGACTGGGGCTGAGGTGACCCATCCCTGAAATACATGACTGCCTGATAGCTGAACAGTACACATATTCTATTATCAAAGAAGTTGGTGGGGATGGCTACGGGGCAGGGCACCAACAATGTCTGCTACAGGGCTCAGTTCACATTTCTTGATTATAATATATTTTATTCAGCTCGAACCCCAGGACAATTGATTCACTGACACTTACTGGGACAGAGATTATTAAGCCTCACGTATCAACAAACCAGTTTCAGAAACACTATAAAACTGCTCAAGAGAGACAGTATTCAGAAAAGAGTTCCTTGAAAAAGCCACAGAATTGGTCTACAGCTTCATGACAAAGTGATTCCTTTTCACTACCTTGGTATCATCTTCTAATTCTGTGTCTCATTTTGAAATGCCAAAGCAGCCCGTCAGAAAATACATGACTCCATCAACCACACTTGCTCATTCAAATCCGTTTGCTGTTTCAATTAGCACTGGACCAGAGAGAAGAGGACTGTATGACATATGACACAAAAGTCTTATCCTTATCTACCTATGTGTCTGGCTATGTATCTACTTACCTACCTACCTACCACCTTTTATAACTGTCCATGTTCCATGAAAGCTGAGACATGCTCTGTGACATTTTCATTAGAGGAACTAGGGAGTCCCTCCCATAGGATGACACTTGTCACATCACCAGCTCTCTTCTAGCACATATGGTTTCCCTCTTGTTTGACATGTAGGATCTTTCCATTGCAAGCAGCAGAGACTGGCAATGGCTAATTTATGTGGAAAAGGAATTTGTTTGATGGACATGGGGTAGCCCATAGAATCAAGGGAAGTTCCAGAGATCTGGGTAGAGGAACTAACGCTAGCTCTGCCCTCAAGGTCCAAGAGTCTGGAGAGAAAGTACAATTGGCTTAGCTTGGGTTCCCGCCCTTCTCTTAGCTGGAGGGAGTGGGCGCCTTGGTTAATGAGTCTACCAACACTATAGCACTAGGGAGGAGCCATTCCCCACAGGGAATTCAGGGTGCTGCTAGCAGAGGGGGCTGGAAGCTGGGCAGACAAATACAGCCATCCACAGCAATGGCTGAACACTGCCTGAAAACAATCCACAATCAGTAAACAGAACTCATAGGATGTAACACTAAAACAACTTATTTTCTGCTTCCCATGTCTCTTTAAACCCGCTTAGAGGAGGAAATCTACTCCCTGTCTCTGAATGTATAAACTCTACTCACTTTTAAATAATAAAACAGCCTATGATCACTTTAAGATGCAAACACAATCTTAAATTCAGTAATAGAATGTTAATTCTATTAGCACTTTAATCTTCATTCAAAGATAAGACTTCCCCCGCATTCCGCCAACTGGGATCTGTTGCAGGGAAGCTGTCCGCCTTTGGCAATGACAGTGGTCAGCCTATTTTCTCTTCTCACTACCTGCTGCTTCTCATCCCTCCGTGGTCACAGCAGGGGAAGAAGGGGTGGGAGGGAGGAAAAGAAAGTTTTTATCTGACTGGGACTGTCATAAGATGGCCTTGTGCTCCTATAGCATAGCAAATATTTAAAACTGCCTCTCTTGGGGGCACTTTCATGTGTTTTTTTGAGACTTTCCTGCTGTGTCTCTTTGACTGCAACTCTCTCAGCCTCCCAAGCAGCCCACCCACCTCCCTTGCCCTCTAGGTTCATGGGGACAGATACCAGTCTCCTGTGCTCCTCTCCTCCTACTGGGGGGTCACATATTTAGTTTACTGAGTGGTCCTGTTGAAGCCCCATTCACTAGGCTTGAGTTGAGGAATAGGCACTGGCATTCCACCCTTGACTGTGTGTGTGTGTGTGTGTGTGTGTGTGTGTGTGTGTGTGTGTGTGTCTTTCAGCACCACTCTTTCCAAAGAAATCCTCTTAAAACAATCCTTTCCTCTCCAATTGCCATCCCCTCAAATTTTTTTTATCTACACAGAATGTGAAGGGTTCAAGAATTGTAAATAATTTTAAAAATAATCTTTGCCAACAGGTGACAATAGTATTTTGTTTTTATTTGCATTTCTTTAATTATTAATGAGAGTACTCATTTTTCATACGCCCTATGGATGTATCTAATAATAGAAGTAATTAACACAGAGCTCTTCCTATGCACCAGCTACTTTCCTCATGCTAACTCATTTAATCCTCACGTGGACCTTATGCAGTAGGTACTATTATTATTCCCATTGGCAGATGAGGTCCAGGATGATGAATTAACTTGCCCAAGGTCACACAGTTAGTGGCTCTGGCTCTGGAGTGCTCCTGCCTGACTTTTCCACCATTTCCTGCTCATTCATTCTGCTCTGCTTCCTGCCCCTTTTCTTCTCCTTTCTCTTCTTATCCTTCTTTTGTGGTCTTCCTGTTCCCAGGGAGCATTTTGACCTTACTAGCTGTTGTCAACCTGTTCAGTTCCACACACATACAGTGAACATTTAGCACATGCCAAACACTGTATCAGGGGCTGAGTGACAAATACACCCATGTGTGATCTGAAGTCATCATCTAATAGGGAAATCACACGTTGCTCATATGTGGCTCATCATGGTTTCCCAGGCACATTCGCAATTCTCCTGCCAAGTTCTTGGTCTCAGAGAGGTTAAATGACTTGTCCAAGGCCACACAACCAAGAAGTAGTGGGAGAAAGAAGAGAACATAAGGGCTTCTGGAACACAATCAACCTGTCTCAGTGTGAGCTCTTCAGACCTTTTCTACTTTTACCATCTTCATTGTTACTCCATGTGCAGGGACCATTTGCCATTAGATATAGCTTTCATCTCCATTTGGGGGCTATTCCTGAAGCACAAAGCTCCTGGAAGGATGCTCTCTGGTTAACTGAAGTGTTGCTATAGCAACAGCAACAAAAAAACCAGAATAGCGGGTACAAATTTCATATCCACAAACAAGGATGTGCAAACATGTAACTTCATTTTCTTATAACTCAAGTTAATTTCTGACATCGAGCCCTTATCTGCCTGATGCAAGAAATGGATTCTAGTCACTTTCAAGGAAACTCATAAAATTCAGTATGTCTTAGCCATTTTTTATTTAAAACCTAGTCAATTCAAGATGATTACCTCTTTCCCCTTGGTGATGGTATTGAGTTCCTAGAGGAAGATGGGATACTGCAAATGCTCCCCTGGCAGTGGGGTTGTAAGGTAGATGGTGGTGTCTGTCTGTAGCCTCTACGGGCCTCATAGTTGGACTTGGCCTGGGTAATGTTTGGTCCTCCTTGGAATGGAGGCTGCACTTTCTTGGTGCTGGGGATCCCTGAGTTGTGGTCACATCCCCATCAGATTCTCTGGGGGGACAGTCCAGACCACATCCCTCTGAGGCACATCCCCTCCTCCTGAGATACCCCTCCCAGGTCTCCAGCTCACTCTGGCAGTCTCTCTCCCTCCGTTAACTCTGCTGCTCCACTCATTGGAACTAGACATGCCCTCTCGTGCCAAACCCAAGGTCTAGAAAATCCAGGGAGCTTTCTCTTCTCTTGCCTTCAGGCCAGACTAAGATGGAGAAGAGGAAAAGGAGGAGAAGAAAAGAACACAGTAGTTAACATCTCAAATATCATCCTGTAGCATCAGTACAAATTGCCTCCTTCAAAGCAGTACTATTTTCATTTCCAACTTCAAATCTACCAACATACCTCTTTTGTTGCCTTTTAACCAGGTTTCTACTTTCTTCTTAGATTGATCAAAGAAACATGGAGCACTTCCCCCTCACTTGGGAACTCCCACGGATGAAGCTCTTTGGTCTCCATCCCAAACACACTAACCTGTGACATGTTCATCCCCTAACAACCATCTCTGCCCTCCCCAGCCTCGCTTTTCCCTCTCTCCATTCTTGAATCACTTGAAACCAACCAACTGGATGATACATTTATTTTTCTTTTCCTTCTTTTCTTATACATATGTGTTTGTTTTCTAACTTTTTTACTTGCTTTAATCCTCTGGAAATGGATGAGGTCTAAAGCAAAATTGTAATAAATAAAATCCTTGTAGCCCTTTTAATGTTCGGTGAGTACAACTACCCACATTATGCCAGACGTGGATGCACCATAATTTTCTCCACTCCAAACTGCTTTCATTTTGAATCAATTTCTTTGCGCGAAGCCTTTGATGTTTTCCCCCCTTCTGAGTTAGTGATCCTAGTTAGGCTAAAGAAAGAAAAGGAATAATGGTGTTGAGTTATCTGTGATCTCCCAGGCTCTATGCTGGACATGTTGATCTACATTATCTCATTGCGTGCACCCTAGATTCATACGGTCCTAGCTGGAGCCTAAACCATGTTTACCCTAAAGTTCAGACAAGCCCAAATAGAAGCTGCAGGGACAATGAGATGGACAAAGACACAGGGACTGGTTTGACTTTCCTGGGAAAAAATTAATTTTCTAAGTTTGAAGTGAGAATCCACTGGAAGAGAGACATTTGCCCACTAATTCATTCAATAAATATTTGTTGAGCACCTACAATGTATCCAACACTGTGATGGGCACCAAGGATACCACTGTGAGAAACTCAAGGGCGAAGAACCAGTTTTGGAGAGAGTGAATTCTGAGTGCAGCAGGAATGTACCACTCAGACTGTCCTGTAGCCCAGCCTCCAGTCCTAAGGCACGACAGCTACAGGACAGAGCAAACAACACCAAAAAGTACTTTGGTTCCATCGTCAAGAAACAATAAAAAAGGACAGTAAGAGGGAAAGCGAGACCAGTGGTTTCTGCAGCCTGGGAGACAATGCCCTCTACGCAAACATCAAGACATGCCTTGGAGATGTTGCTGGACACCAGGAGGCCGCTCAAATGGGACATCAGTAGAGGCTGGGGACATCAGTAGAGGCTGGGACATCAGTAGAGGCTGGGGACATTAACCCCAAAAGCCAAAGCAAGGAGGAGGGATAAAGCAAGGGCAGCTGATGGGACTTTCGCCCAGGACTTGGCTGAGAGCTATGCTGGGGCTTGCAAGGACTACCTGGGAGGAATCTGAGGAAAGCTACAATTCCCACAGAGCTAATGGGGGTGCAGCCCGAGAAATATAGCTTTGTGACTTCTGCCAAGTTGCTACTTTTACCCCCAGGCTAATGTGGCCTGGGGAGGGTTATGTTATTTCACAGAGGCTCAAAGGAGGTAAGACACTTGCTCAAGGTTATTGACTTAGTAGTGGTCTTCCTCCAACGTCCTTCCCAGACCCAGTCCACCATGCAGTGTAGTGGAAAAGCCCGGGATTCTCATCTCTGCTCTGCTGTTAACACGTCATAGGACCTTGGGCAAGTGAATTTATCTCCTTGAGCTCAAGTTTTTTATCCTTTAGATGAAGGGGTTGGACTAGAAGACCTATAACATTCTGTGATTCTTGGATTAATTTCAGCCCCTCAGCACCAGTTCTGGGTACCCTTGATAATCTAATGATAATCTAGTCTTTCATATCCAAACACCCCCCCACACTTCCTAACATGGCCCCTTTACTCCAGCCAAACCAGTTTTCTCACTGTCCCTGAATATAGCACATTCATATTCATTCCCGACCATTTGCCAAATCCCTCTGTAGAGACACTAAGGAAATTGGAATGCACATCCCGGTCAGACCATGGTCTCTCCAGCCCATTGTTGGAAAAGATGTGCCCACTGCCTTCCTTGATGCTGACTTTCAAGGTGGGCATATGTCAGCTCCCCTGGGCATCCATTTACATCTCTGACATTAATTTGTCCAGACCCTTTGTGAACTCATTTATATTTCCCTCATGTACGACATCTTGGAGTAATGTGTTTCACGAATTTATTACCCATTTCTTTTATTTGTTCTAACTGTTCCTCGCTCATCTTCCCCTCCAGCAAGTGCTTGGGTTGAATAAGTCCTTGTTCACCTTCTCCTGGTTCTTGATGAGTTTACTGATTTCCATCGTGTCCTTTTCCAGTCTGGAGAATTCTAACCTTTATGGCCTGTCTTCCCTCCACAGCCCTCAATTGTTCTATCTCCGTTCCTTCTCCAGTGTCAGAATATCCCCTCAGAGGTTCCATGGCTAGAACTCGCCACAAATCAATGAGGAGAGGAAGCATTGAGTTTAGAAAAATGCAAGGGCGTGGGCTTGGTTATTTTCAGTCTGCCTCCACCCCTTGCTGATGCCTGATGTGTGTTTTCTTGGACTTTGGAGCAAAGCAGTACTTCAAACTCAAGTACTGGAAAGGAAAATGCTTCCAAAGACACAGGCCCTTTTCTGGCTTTTGACAGAGACGTTAGTCACAAAGTGTGGATTTGTTTATTTTTAAATATATTTGTACACACCATGTTAAATTCATCTGCCAATTTGTATAAACTCAGTTGATAACAATAATAATTAACATTTAGTGAGCTCTTAAAATGCCCCAGGCACTGTGCTAAGTGTGCAGTATCTGTCTTAATCCTCTCTGCAACCCTCTGACATAGGGATTATTATTACCCAATTTTGAAGACAAGAATATTGAGAAACAGAGAGATTAAGTGACTTGATCTTCATACAGCTGGCAATTGGCAGAGCCTAGACTCAAGCCCAAGAATTTTCAGCCTTGATACTCTACGCAGTTAACCCTGGCTGTAGATTAGCATCACCTGGGAGATTTGAAAAACCCCTAGTTCCCCAGGCCCTACCCCAGCTAGGTCAGACTCTCTAGACACTGAGGTCCAGATACAGGTATGTTTAAAAGCTCCCCCAGGCAATTCTATTGACCATCCAGCATTGAGGACCACTGCTCTGGTGCCTCCTACCGTCAAGCCTATCGGTTTATTTCTACTGTAACCAGAAGAATACATTTAGTCGTCTGCAACGTGGAGTTTTGTCATGTGACATTACCCTCCAGCACATTTATAAAGATGTTAAATCTGATCAGACTTGGCATAGATTCTTTTGTTGTGGTGGTGGCAGTGATGGTAAAATACACATAACATTTAGCATATTAGCTATTTAAAAAAAATTTGCTTCTTAATATATAAACTAGATCATTCTACATGTATATTTTTTTCTTTTTTAATTGTGGTGAAATATACACAACATAAAATTTACTATCTTCCTGATTTTTTAAGTGTACAGTTCAGTGGCATTAAGTACATTCATGTTGTTGTGCAACCATCACCACCATCCATCTCCAGAACTTTTTCACCAACCCACACTGAAACTCTGTACCCATTAAATACTAACTCCCCATTTCCCCACCACCCTAGTCCCTAGCAACCACCATTCTACTCTCTTTCACCGTGAATTTGACTATTCTGGGGACCTTGTATAAGTGGAATCATACAATATTTGTCCTTTTGTGTCTGGCTTATTTCACTCAGCATAATGTCCTCAAGGGTCATCCATGCTGTAGCATGTGTCAGAATTGCCTTCTTTTTTAAAGCTGAATAATATTCCACTGTATGTCTATACCACATTTTGTTTATCCATTTACAGCATCGATTCTTGAAGAGGGAGTTTTAACAGTACACCATCTAGAGAAGCCAAAATCTGCTCCTACCCTCTGTTGTCTGTATCTCAGCCATTCACTAATCTTGATGAAAGAGACATCATTCCCTCCTTTAGCCCCATGGTGATGTAACCTTTTAAAAGAGCCTTTCCGGGGCCGGCCCAGTGGTGCAAGCAGTTAGGTGTGCGTGCTCCACTGCAGCAGTCCGGGGTTCGCTGGTTCCGATCCTGGGCGCACACCGATGCACCGCTTGGCAAGCCGTGCTGTGGCGGCATCCCATACAAAGTGGAGGAAGATGGGTACGGAGGTTAGCCCAGGGCCAGTCTTCCTCAGCAAAAAAAGAGGAGGACTGGCAGATGTTAGCACAGGGCTGATCTTCCTCACAAAAAATAAATAAATAAATAAAATAAAAGAGCCTTTCCAAGAGAATTTTGTCAAAAGCTTCTAAAAAGTCTAAGTAGTTAATAGCTGTTTCTCCCTTATATCTACTTTTTCACTTTCTCAAAGAACTCCACTAAGTGTGTCTTTTCTCTCCCTGTTCCTGTCCACTCCTACATCTTCTGTGTGGTCCAGGACAATTCCCACCTCCTTCAAGAAGCCTTCCTGGACATGGCTCTGTGGGCTCCCTCTCTCTTGAACTTCTCTGGTGTTTATTGCTGGAGCAGCCAATCTGGCATTTACCTGCTATTTACTTTTTGCTGGCACCTCACATTCCCAATAAGATGATCATCCCTTAAGCATTGCTCATCCTTTATCTGTGTCCTCTCTAGCCTCAGTGCAGAGCTGAGCAAATAACAGAGGTAGAAAAATTCTTATTTAATTGACCTGAAGGAGCCTGCTGCCTCTCCTTGAGAATCAGGGCTTCTCAGCTAATGTCTGAGATGTCTGAGATCCAAGCTGCCTGCTGCATCACAGGACGTGTAAGGGCACATCCCATCCCCCTTCACTTCCCAGACTTGGGGTGGAGCCAGTGCTAAGCCATATTGACAGGGGGCAAAGTTCTCTGCATCATACCTTCCCTTGTTATCCACTTGACTCATAGCCCCAGCTTCTCTGGGCATCCATTTCCTGTTCTTATTTTTTTACTCCTCTCCATCTCAGTTCCCTATTCTGTATCCCAATCCCTTTGGTTCCTGCATCATGCAGCAAAGGTGGATAATGAGTTTTCATTATTTTTGTCATCTCTGCCCTAATCAAGGTCTCAGTAAATTGCAGGGGCTTTTGTAACAGTCTCCTAACTGGCCTCCCTCACTCAGGTTCACCCACTGCCACCATCTCATCATGTCAGGCTCCTGCTCCAAACTTGGATGATTCTCCTTGCCTGGCCTGTAGGATTAAATCCAACCCCCTCCCATGGCATTCCAGGCCTTTCTAATCCGGCCCTGCTCACAGTCCAACATCATCCCCTACTGTATCCCTCCATGTATTCAATCAATAATGATGTATTGAAGGATTCCTCTCCACGGGTTCTGGGTACGTAGTATGGTCCCAGTATAGTGGTGTGCTCAGCAGATAATTTGGAGAGAATTACTGTTATCCCCCTCCCTGCTAAGGTGTTGTTAATATATGGGTTGCCTTGTCTAGACAAGTCATGATGCCAGCCTATTGTTCCCCCACCATGAGGATTTCAGGGGCCTGGGAGAAACATTTTGGTCAGGGCAAAGGAGTCTTTCTGGACCTCTCAACCATGTTAGTGGTTTTCTACCCCTACTCAGGCAGCAGGTTCTCCTTCAGATTCCTCCTTATCTCCTGTCCAGAGATCTGGCCCTGCTCTGGTCCTCTAAGCACCAGGCCTGGGCCTCTTGATTACAATCTGGGGTCCTCTTCTTAACAGGATTCAGATCCCCCTCTAGGGATACAGCCTTAGGTTTCCTTGGCCAGTGCCCATCCTGTCCCGATCCATCCAAGACCTCTGTGGCTTCACCCTGGTGCTGGGAGAGAATCACCAACACAGATCTCTTGTTTTCAAATGTCTTCAAGAAGGGTGACCACATCTTGTGTTTTTCCTTGGGTCGAAATGTCCTGAGAGTGACCCCTGCCCCCTCACCTGGAGTTCAGCACTTGACTTGGCCCTTTATCTAGCTCATCTACCAGGAAGCCTGGTGTCATCTGCTGGACCAGGCGTGCCTCTGCCCTTCCTTCTGATACACACCCCTCCCACACCACACTTCCTCCTGACTCATCCTCAGCCTAAATCTGACAGTGTTTGCCAGGACAGCAGGAAAGAGGAAGGTGGAGAGGCACTCTTGAGTGCCTGGGGAGAGAGATGTGATTACCCCTGGGTGTCAGCCCAAGGGAAAGCCACAAAGTCAGGCTTCATTCTCTCTCAACACACTCCTGACTTAGGAGACGTGAAAATGGTGTGTGTGTGCATGTACACACTGTTTTACACATGGTGCCAGGGATAATGTGGGAGGGTAAATATGTGAAGACGTGGAAGGGGATTTATTTTTTCAGGGATTGAGAAGAAAAACTAGAACTACAACACAAGAAACAAAAGTGATGCCATGATGAATGTGCACATGTGGGATTGGTGGCCACATTAGAGGTCTGAGTTTTCAGATCCAATTCTTCGCTCTGTTGTGACTTGGAGAGCTGCTGTGTGGGTCAACGGACCCATGTGGTTAACCGGGTGGAAAACAATTAGTATATGTTTTACTCTAAGTGCATTTTCTATTAAAAAGTGTTTTTAGTGCAAATATAGCTATTGACTAATAATCAATTGGAAAGAACATTATGATATAGAAAAATCTAAGTTCAAATCTCAGCTCTGAAAATGGCCAATTGTGTCATTGCACCTCAGTTTCCCTACCTGTAGAATGGGGACAATAATAATAATTCACTCACTAAATTGTCATTGTGCACTTCTTTTTACCAAGCACCATTCTGTGGGCTGGGATTGTAGCAATGAACAAAGCAGGCAATGTCTCCACTTTCATGGAATTTATCTTCTGGTCAGAGGAAACAGACAATAAGTATGTACAATGTCAGATGATGATAGAGAGAGACAGGGGTTTGTCATTTTTGAAAGGATAGTAAGGCATCTCTAATGAATTGATATTTGAGCAGACACTGAAGGAAGTAAGGGAATGACCCATGTGGACATCTGACCAAAGAGATTTCCAGGCAGAGAGAACATCAAGTGCAAAGGCCCTGAGGTGGGAGCCTTGGGTGTTTGAAAAACAGTGGAGAGGCTGATGAGGCTGATGAGAAGGGAAGGAGGGGAGAGTGGTAGGAGATGTCAGAAAGGCCTTGTGGACTTGGTAAGGATGTGGCTTTTCCTCTAGTGAGCTGGAGAGCCATAGAACGTTTTAAGCAGAGTGCCAGGATCTGACACTCCGAGGATGGTTTCTGTCTGGAGAACAGACTGTAGGTGCAAACGTGGAAGGAGGCAGAGAAGATATCCGGGTGAGAGGAGAGTGGTTTGAATTGGGGTGTTAGTGGAGGAGGTGGTGAGAATTGTCATATTCTGAAAGTATTTTGAAGGTAGAGGCGATGAGATTTACTGATGGTTTAGATGTGGAGGATGGAATGACTTCAAGATTTTGGCCTTGAAGAATTCGAAGAATGGAGTCTTTATTTACTAGGATGGAGAAGCCGGAAGGAGGAGCTGGTTTGGGGAAAGAAACTCAGAAGAGTTGGCCACATCGAGTTTGAGATGCCTGTTAGACGTCCACGTGGAGGAGAGCAGCAGGAGGTTGGTTCTCTGCATCTGGGTTTCAAGAGAAAGGTCAGAGCTGCAGATAACGGACTTGGACGTCATCAGCATAGAGATGGTGTTTACAGCCACAGGGCGGAACAAGATCGTCTAGAGTGGCAGTGTAGCTCTCTCCTTTACAGGAGTGTGAAGGTCAAAAGATATTGTGTAGAAAACACTTTTGTAAACCGTGAAGTGCTATACACATGGAAAGGACTAAGTGCATAAATATGGTAAAGAACATAATTCAAAGAAATATCTGCAAGAAGAGATAGAATCTGTGTGCAAGGAGAACCTTAGAAACCAGTTGATCAACTCCTCTCATTTCACCCATGAGGAAGGGCAGTTGAAGAGGTTAAGAGGCTTGTGCAAGGACACCCAGCTTGTCAGTGTCTGAGCTGGTCCTGGAACTGAGAGGCTCTAACTGTGCTGTGGTGCTCTTTCCACCACGCGACGCACCTGCTCACATTTACTGCTTTAGCTCTCCCTGAATCTGTTAACCAGGGCCAAGCAATTCTTCCAAAACAGAAATCTAATTATATCGCTTTGTGCTTTCATACATGCTATTTCCTCTGCCCGGAATACCCTGCCTCCTCCTGCTTCTCTGTCTGGCAAATTCCTGCCCTGTCTCCATTCCCAGCTAGAGGGGCCCTTTGCTGTGAAGACTTCCCTGCCCTGCTGGGTAGAGCTGGTCATCAGCCCTCCAAGAGTGCGTGGCGCTCTGGTCCTGTGACGGTCCTTGCATTGGCTGTGAAGATGTCTGCCTCTCCCGCCTGCCTGTGAGGGTCTGGCTTTCTCCTCTTCCTGTGACCTCTCCACCTAGCATAGTGAGTGGCACTTAAATGTTTGGGGAGGAAGGAAGGAAGGAAGGAAGGAAGGAAGGAAGATCTCTCACATTAGCTCGGGACAATGGCAATGCTGCCATTTAGTGACACTTCAGTTCCTCTGACCTAAGTGTGCTTTTGGTTCACAAATCGACAATGACTTCTGGGGTAGGAGTTTTCTTCTTTCTTTTCCATCCCCAGGAACAATGAGCAGGTGATGCTGGGGCCAGGAAACTCTTTGGACATTATAAGTGATTGCTGCCTTCTTCTTTTCAATTCCTCTCTCCTATCAGTATACGAGTGGCTGCTGTGTGCTTGCTGTTTACTGCAAGACCAGATTTGTGTTTGAGCCGGGGCTATGCACAGGCATGTGTATATACATACACACACCCCTACAGGTACACATACACCTACACACACTCCTGGGAGAGGCTGCACTCTTGTTTGTCAGAGGTAGCTAGATCTCCCAGAAAGTGCCCTCAGATGGGAGGCAGAAGACTGCGTTGGGCTCCACCCTTGAGCAGGAAAATTTGGACTTACTTCTTAATCTCTCGGCACCTTAGTTCAAGATAAGTTCGGAATTTCTAGGTCAAGAGTGAATTCTAAAAACTCCTTCCCACTCCCTATGCTCGCTGCTCTTTAGCTTGTTTGTTTTGGATAATTCTGTATTAATTACTGTATTTACATTCTGCTTAATTAACACTGTTCCAGTAGGTGGAGAATTGCTCCTAATAGAATTAATTATTGTACAGGTTATTGCAAAGGTTTAAGGAAGGTGACAGAAGGTGGTGGTGACATTGTGGTGATGGAGTCAACGCTCCAGGTTTTGTTCCAGGTAAATGATTCAGAGATTCTAACAAGGCTGGGTTGGCCAAACTCTGGGGCTGCCTGAAGCAGGTGGGAAGCCAGGCTAGTGAACCAAATGTCCCTTCCTGAGGCTTGGACTTCTAAAGTTCTCTAGTATTGAGAGCTCTTGAGTAATCACTGTTAATCAATACAGCACTGTAGGACGCAATTAGGATTAATTAGCCCAGCATCCCAAGCAGCAATGCTCCTCTGTGTCTCCTTGGGTGTCTCCCTTCTTGGCTCCTGCTTCCCCTGAAAAGGGAGGGTTCCTGTCCTGTGTCCCCAGAGTGGGGTCTCCTCTCTCCCTGCACCAAGCACCCTCCCACACTCATATACTCATTCATAACACGGAGAGGGAGAACGAGGAAGGGCATGAAGTGATGACGGGGAGGGAAGAAAGATAAAACCACCAAAACATGATGGAAAAAGAGAGGGAGGGTGAGAGAATATGGTGAAGGATGGAGATATTTATTGCCTTTCAAGAGAGAGCTGATGCCTACAGAACCACTCAGAAGCCATTCTGTCTGCTCCCTCAACCAGACAAATGGGAAGCTCTCCTGCTCATCCCTTTTCTCCTGCAATATACGGAATGTTTTCACGTTTCTGTATTAATTAAATGATGTCTATATATCACACACATTTATATTTTTCAATGACAAAAACAGTCTCCACAGTTCTGTGGGGAATGGGATGAGGATGAGGATGTGTGGAGGGGGGCAGCACTCCAGCAGTGGAAGGGTCCAGACGGGATCAGGAGACCTTCCCCCATTCCAGCCTGTGACTCCGGGAATGTTGCTTCCCCTCTCTAGGTCTCATTGTCCTTGTCTGTAGAATGATAGTTTTGGACTCGAGGCCATGCATTACCTCTTCCAACTTGATTTCCACCTCCATTTAAATGGATGGGCCACCAGACCCCTCTGCTGGGGCATGCACCTTTCCTTCCTTTTTTCCTCTTCTCTGTATCTCTCTTGTCTTGTCTAGAGTATGTCTTACTTTTGCAACTTCCTCTCCATTCTGTATATTATGAGTTTCAGCATTTCTGTTGCCCTAGAAAGTCTTTATTTCTGAGTTTGTGCACTGTCTCCCTTCTTACAGCATCTCATGAACTCCCTTCTTGGAATCTTTCTTTCTTTCCCATCTTCAGGGCCAAACTGCTTCTCACCTCAGTTCAGAGGTGTGTGTGTGGGGGGGGGTGTGGGGGGGTGTGTAGGGGGTGCTTCTCTGAGGCTCTTACTGTCTCCATCCCTCTGCTTTATCTGAGATTTCATTTATCCAGAATTTTGTAATGTAAAATGCTTCTCTCTAATTCTTCAATGTCTGGCAGACCCTAGAAAGTCTTTTAATGTTTTCTTTCTTCCAACTTAAATTTTTTATTTCACATTTGGTTATCTCTTAAAATCACACTTCTCAGGATTTAATTTTTCAGGTTCTTTGTCTTTATCCTTCATTCTTGCGTTTTCTTTTCTTAGGTCACCTTTTTTATTTTAAAATACCTTTTTTTGTTCAGCAGAGGGCTCCCTTCCCATCTCTCCTGCACCCCGGGCAGATAGATTTGAAGCGTGCCCCTCTGTCTTTCTCTCCTGCTTTCTTGCGAACAGAAACACTAGATACTCCAACTTGTAAACAATTCAGCCTCGCTCGGTGTGACCGCGCGAATCCTTCCCTCCACAGCCCAGCGCACTCGGCCACCTCCCGGGATCGCTAATTTTTGGGATGTCCTCCCAAGGTTCCTGATGTACTTTTACTCACTGTAGCCCTTACTTATTCTTCAAATCGTTCTATGGGGTGGGTATTACCAACCCTGCTTTACAGGCTTGGCGAGGTTCACTCAAGGTCGTGCAGTTTGTGAAGTTGACCCTAATCGAGCCGGTTCTGGCTTTCCAGTACAGCCCAGCAACCTCCCCTCACTCCCTTCGACTGCAGTTTATACCAGATTTCCCCTGTTTTGTACGCGGTTCTTTTCCCCTTCGAATCCACAGGCAGGAAGATCGTCCCTAGCTGATAGGACTGGGGAATTTGGGAGCCGGGGGGAAGGGAAATTTTCCTCAGGCCCCAAGGGCCGGGATGTGCAGGGTTCGGGTGGGCTGACGCCCAGGGAGGAAATCAGGTTCGACAATGGGGGTGCTGAGGACGGTGAGGCAGATGTGGCAAAGGGCAGCGAGTGCTCGGGGGACCTGGGTCTCGCCGCTCGAATTCCGACTGCGGAGCAGGACTTCTGTCCATCCTCCTGGTAACACACTTGGCAGGCCAGGCGGGGATCGGGGCGAGCCCGGGGATGCGGAGGTGCAGGGCGCCCCCTCGCGCTCCTGCGCGCGCCTCAGGGCTGGCGGGTGAAGCGCCCGCCGCGGCAGGTCCTCTCCAACCCCCTCCTTTTCGCTCCCGCTCGCCTCCTTCTCTCCCATCGCTCCCAACTCCTCCCCCACCGCCGCTCCCTCCCTCCTTCTGCTCCCTTGGTCTCCTCCTCCCCGCTCTCACCCGCGCGCCGGGTCGGGAGCTAGTTGGAGCGCGGGGGCTGCTGCCAGAGCCCAGCTCCGCGGAGCCGGGCGGGTCGGCCGCGCGTACAGCGGCTGCTGGAGGAACCGAGCACAGCGGGCGCGGGCCCGGGTCGGGACTGCACGGGAGCGCCAAGCCGAGGGCCAGGAGCCGTTCCTGCGCGGCCGCCTCATTCCCAGACGGGTCACTGGCCCTCCTGGTTCGCCTCCGCCGCTTTGCGCCGCCGAGAGCCGGGAGCCGCCGGGAACCCGGCACCTGCGCCCGCAACCGGGAGGTGAGTCCCGGGCGCCCCTGGCGTTTCCCCTGCCCGGGCCGGGGCTGCAAGTTGCAAACTTCGGCAACTCGGGTGGATAGAGGAGTGGAAGCCCGGGGATGCTGGCAAGTTGGAACCAGGTGACAGAGGCTGTGGGCGGGAGGAGAGAGGGTCCCCGGGCTTCCGCACCGCCCGCTGCCACCTCGGCTTGGGGCTCCCCGCACCGCAGCGTTCCCGCCGCCCGCCGCTCCGGGTCCGGGCTGCACGGGGCCCTCGCCTGGCTGCGGTCGGCGCGTCTGGGCAGCAGCCGCGATGGAGACCCAGGCCCCGGGCCTGGAGGAGGGGCAGGACGAATGAAAGGCTGGGAGAGCGCGGGGCAGAGGCGCTGAGACTGGCGCTGAGATGGAGGCTCAGAGAGGGCCGACGAGTAAACCCGGTGGAGGGAGAGTGCGGGCGGCGAGGCGCCTGGGCACGCGTGGCCGGTCCGGAGTGTGAAACCTCGCGCTCGGGGACGTCCCCGCTCCGCGGCCACCGCCCCCACCGGTTCTTCCCAGATCCCCTGCCCTGGCGGGGCCCCGCGAGCCCAACTCTGCCCTGCCAGGCCCCAGACGCAGGGGTCCGGGGATCCCGCGCTCCCCCTCGGTGGGTGGAGAGGGGTGCGGCGGCGGGAACGCGGGACGCGAACGGCGATTTCCTGATTTATTTTTCTCATGGTAATTTGTCTTTGTGGTTGGGGCTGCCCATTCACTTTCCGCTCACGTCGTGCCGGAGATCCAGCGCGGAGGGAGGGAGCGGGGGGCGCGCGGGCACAGGGAGGGATGGAGACACGAGAGGGGATCCCGGGCCGGAGCGGGGCGGGGGCCGAGATGGAAGTGGGCCTAGGACCCGCCGAGGGAGAAGGCGAGGCGGAGGGGACCGGGCCGAGCGGAGCCGCGGGCCGGCGGCGGAGGGAGGACGGAGCCGGCTTCTTCGCCTGCCGCAAACTTTAAACAACGAGGAGGAGCCACCTGAAGCTCCGTTCTTCCCTCCTCCCCTTACCCCCGGCGCCCGGTCCTCGGGTCACTCCGCCCGCCCCGCCGCGCCCGGCAGGAGTGGGCCCCGAGTTTGCATGGGGAGGGGCAACCGTCGGACTCTGCCCCCACCCTTGAGATCCCCTCCAGGCTTTCCGCGGTGGGAATGCGAGCAGCCGGAGCGGAGAGGCTGCCTGCCTTCCCGGCCCGGTGGCTGAGCCCAGGGACCTGGGAGTAGGGGATGGAAGCTTGCCTGTGTCTAGACCACACTACAATCCTACCTTCTCTGTCCCCAACCCCCATCTTTTTCCTTCAGCCCCTAGCGAATCCAACCTCCTCCCACATTCCTCAGGCATCCCCCTTCCCACTCCACCCCACCCACCACTTCGGCCTCATTCTGTTTCTTCGGTAGCGGCGCCTCTCTCCAGCGCCCTCCGGGCCTCCTCGTCTTCGCTACCCCACTTAACCTCATCTTTTAGCCTATTCGCTTCCATTCTTTCTCCTCACTTACCCTGCCCCCCCTTTCTTCTTGGCGTTCAAAAGTGACCTCTCACCTTTTCTGAACCGGAGTACATGACCTTGAGAAGGAGCAGGGGGAACTCGAGCTTTAGCACGGGACCTCACAACTAGGAAAAGGGGGACAGGTTAAGAAGCAGCTTGGAAAAAACTACCGGTATCCTGCCCCAAATCTAGGTCCCAACCAAGGAGGAAGGGGGATAAAATATCAGAGAGAGAGAGGGAGTTTGCCCCTTGGTCACCCATAGGGCAGTGAGACTATTTGGGGAGACCACTCAGGAGGAAGGGCTGCCTCCGGCTGTGCCAGCTTGGGAAAGGCGTGTGTGTGTGTGTGTGTGTGTGTGTGTCTGTGTGTGTGTCTGTGTGTCTGCGTGTGGGGGGGCAGGTATCTCCTTTCTGCATGTCAACAGCTACCACACCAGTCTGGGAGGGGATGGCAGATCTTCCATCTCTTTTCTCCGTCCAGGGACTCAATGCCAGAGACTTCCTCCTCCAGAGCTGACAACAGCCGGCATTATCCTCACTGTGGACATCAAACACTTTTTAAGCACCTACAGGGTGCAATGCACTAAGCTAGGTGCTGGTAGATACAAAGAGGTACAGGGCTGAGCCCCCGACTAGAGAGGCTGCTAAATTCACCAGTTTGATCCTAAGACACTTGTGTGTGTGTTTGGAGAGGCAGAAGATGAATGGGAAAATGCACAGGCAGGACAAGGCAGCAAGGACTCGGTGCCAAACGGTGACCTAGGGCTTAGGAGGGGACTGGTTGAAGAAAGCTTGGTGACTCAGGTGGGGCTGAGAGCTGGGCTCACTGACGTGGCCCCCCTCCCCACCAGCTGTCTGTATAGGGAGGGTGGGACAGGAGAAAGGAAGGCTTGGGAGGTGCTCCCCTTCCACTTCTCCTAGAGCCAGACCGGAAAGGCAGAGAAGCCAAGAGGTCCAGTCTGGCTCTGTGGATTGCCACCTCCCATTGGGAATGGAGGAATCACAGAAGCTTTTCTGGATTGGGGTAGCCTTCCTGGCTTGTTTGAAAGCCCCTCTGTTAGTTAATTCTTATGGAGGCTCAAGCTGGAAGAGGGCTTGGAGATTGTCCCTTTCAGGGCAGTCACAAACTCAAATGCCTACAGAGGGCAGGCAGGTAACAATGTGCTGATCAGGCAATTAGAATGGCCCAGCCTTGGGACAACTGGATGTTCAAAGTCAAACTGGCCAAATAAAATGGTCCAAACAAAACCAATGTGCAGCCCTTGAGCAGTCTGACTCCCTAGACCTGCAGATCAAGAAATTCTGATTCTAAGAAGTGATCTCATCTCTTTGTGTGTGCATGGTATCATGTCTCCCTGAACCTTGGGGATTGATTGGAGCATTCCACAGCCTAGTCCTACCTCTAACCTGCTGGAACCCCAGCTCACCCTCACTCTCAGGGCCCACCAAGGTTCTTCCATGAGATGATGAGTTCCTTGAGGTCAGGGAGCCATCTTGTCTTATACAAATCTGAGCAATCTCATCCACTGATGCAAGGTTCCAGATGTACAGCCAAGACTGGAACTCAGGTCTCCTGCCCCATCCCCCATCCCCCAGGAACCCAGTGAGTGTAAACCAATTTTATTCTTTACAAAAAAGAAAAAAATCCAACCAGGAATTTTTGTTTCCCTTGATGTAGTAAAACCTTATTCAGGGGTTGGATGAGAAAAGACCAGAAGCTCACATAGGATGTTTGAGGATCCCAAGGAACATCCAGAAAGCACTGAGCCCTGAGTGTGGGTCTAAAAAGGGGAAGGGGAGCCCCAGCAAGGGGACAGAGGGACGACAGACGTTTATGGAGGATCAGCCTCGCGAGGCTGAAGATTGGTGGATAGAGTGTGTGCACTTGGGAAGAAGATGCTGTCGGGTCCAATTATTTTGAACATTGATCATTGCTCCTGTTTTTAATTTTGTCATCCTCCTATATCCCACAGGGAAAGTGAAGAAGATAGCAACTCAGATCACTACCCTACAATCAACCAATTCACTACTTTTCTTGAGAAATGAGGTGGTAGAATGGACACAGAGGGCAAAGGACAAAGTCCCTGATTAGAAGTGCATGTTTCCTTATTATGTAGCCTTAAAGGACCCGGGGCTGACCTCCTTTGTCCCACCACCCACATCCCCAGCAGCCAGATGTTCCCCATGGTCCTCAAGTATTGGCTTTGTGATTGGCTGGGTACAAGGTAAATGAGACCAACAGTGGCACTAAACACCCATGTTCATCATTTCCTGGGCACCTCAACTATGTGCCAGTCTTTGTGCTAGAAGCTCTGGATACAACAGTCAACAAGACATATCTTTGATCTCCCAGGATGGAGGTGAATCAGCATGACTAGGAGAACATAATTAGTAGCATTGCCTCGACTTCTGTGATGGGATTTATTGTGGAGGTTTTTTTTCCTGTGTGTTTGTCTGGGTGACCTGACAGTTATGTGGCTTGTCCAAAGGACTGGGGGTCCGGAGTTTGGGAGGGCTAGGATTCCACCACCTTAGCTGTTCCCTCAGTTCCAAGTCTTCCTCCATGCCTCAGATTCTTCACTCATCAAGTGGGGTTGAACACCTGCCTTGGACCTGTGGTGTGGACAGAGGCAAAGCCAGGGACCTGGAGATCTGGGGATGAGGACTATTGGGAGGGAGTATTGGTATTTGTACTTCAGGTTCACGGTCTGAACCCCAGTGTGTCCTGGAACCATCCTGTGCCTCATTCAGTCACCTTGATCACTAGCCTGTCTTCATCAATTGATGACTATGTATGTGTTGGAAATAGTTACCTCTAATGAATGAGTTTTCTTCACATTCACATCTTTGCATTTGAGTTTACCATCACTAGGTTCATCTTAAACTTATGACAAAGCTTAACTAACTTGATCTGAAATGTATGGCAAGAGGCCAAAGCAAGTGTCTTGGCTAATGGAGTTTCATTGAATTGACCTAATTGAGCCCTTCTTTTACAGCTTGTGTGGGCAACGCCTGGCTTTCACTGGCATAGTGCTATACATTTGTGCATCTCCCTCTCTCTGAATCTGGTTTGATGATGTCTGCCTTGAGTGAGGAGATAGCTCTCTGATGGGTAATCTGGAAGGGGATCTTTGTGTATGCCATTCTCTATCTCAGATGGACGAATCTCCTCTAAGACTTTCTTTATGAAGAAATCTTCTTTATAACCTTCTGGAGAAATCTCCCTTATAACCAGCTTGAATGCTAGAAAGTGGCAGGGAAAAGTTCCAGCTGGGAGCAGAGGTCTGAAGGGGCAGGGGTGGGGTGCCGAATGTTCTGTGGCTCTGCCATGTCACTTTCCCTCCCTCTGCTTTGGTGTTTTGCTTTAGTGAGCCTGAGAGATGAGAACCAAACCTTGCAGAATGCACTCTTTAATCCTGACATTAGTCAGGGGCTCACCAATGAAAAATTACTACACTTGGTAGCTTCAGAGTGGAAAAAAAAGAAGATGGCCTCCTACCCAATTTGCTGCTGGGTACAGTGGGGAAAGCCCAAGGATGGACCCCTGCGCTGGAGACCAGGCTTGGGAGAGTTTGACCTTGAGCACATTTCCCAACAGTTGGGCTGCTCATCCTTCTCCACTTTCTGACTTGGAACAGGAAGACAAGGATTCTGTTGGGCTTTCCCTGAGCAAATGAAAGCTTTAAAGGCAATGTTGTGTGTGCTGAGTCCCACCATGACACTGCCCCCATTGATTTGGGTTTAATAAGGATGACTTAATCAGACTTGTACCTGGAACTCGTTTAAATTTGAAGGCTTGTTGATTTTATCAGATTATCTTTGCGTTTGAACCAAGAATGTCTCTGGCTGGTCTCTTCTGTGATAGGAAGGGTTGGTTCTGGAGGATGGCTGCTGACCATCTGTTCTGCCAGTCCCCTGAGGATCAAATTAGGAGATAGGTTTAAATTCCCAAAGGAGCAGACTGAGTTAGAAACAAGGGAGGCTTCCCCACTTGAGCATGTCTGCCAAACCTAAATTCCCCATCTGTGAAAATGAGGGGGTCACACGAACCCTAAAGCCCTTTCTGGCTCTCGAAGTAAGTGGTTTTGAATGGAGATTACAGTCACTTATTAATTTCCAGAAGTGATTCATTCCCTTTTTTTGTGGATTATGTATGAGGATGTTTGGTCTCAGGCCAGTTGCTAGTTACCATCCAGCCCGACTGTTGGTAACCCACCTGATTGCCAGTCACAGCATCTTCAGAGTCCTTTCAGCCTCCGCCTGAGCCAAACATCATTTAGAAGGTAAATATGCTCTGTATTGAGGTGTATGTGTGTGTATAAATACGCTCACATACATCCACGAATAAACATAGATGCAGTGAATTGCAAAGCTGTGGGTTATGGTTTCATCACCCAGCATTTTGGATTATCTGCAGCTCTGTTCTTCTGCCAGAGCTGACGTGAGGCTGCCTCCGGGAAAATTCAGGGAAATGGCTGGTGGGGTAGCAATTTAGATCCATCCCTCCTTGCCAACCTTCTGGTCTACCTGAGCCAAAACTCCATCCATATTACCCTGTCATTGTCCTGAAGGCCGCCCAGGAGCCGGCTTTAAGGAGCACAAAAGAGCTGCTCTTAATTATTCAGGGATGGATGGAACCCGGAGGAAAACACCTGACCCAAGCCTCTTTCTCTTCTTTTGTTGCCTTGAGTAACTCTATACCTGCAGTGAGAAGCTGAGGGAGATCTTATCATTTAATACAAACTTTTGTTTCCAGCAGGCTATTCCCTCTGCTCCTCTTCCCTCAAGGCACCTGGGGGAAATGAGGAGCCCTCCGAGAGGCCACATCCACCCCGAGCAGACTGCCTTTAAGGTTCACACGTTGCTCTGTTGGCCAGGGTGTATTTCTGCCCAAATGCAGGACAGAAGAGGAAAATACCACTAGCTCCGGCTTCTGCAGAGTCAGGTCCCTGTAGATTTCCCAGGATCCTGGTTTTCTTCCCTTTCTTGCTTACGTGGAGTCATCAGTGCTTGCAGTTTCTGGAGTCCACTGGTAACCAGGGCCTCATCAGGAGTCCAAGTGGAGAGCACTGTCCTGTGGCAAAAACTCCTAAACAGGCCAGGTCTAAGGAGCACTTCTGTGAATGTCCCCCAAAGCTGAGTGTCATTTTTCTGTATAGACGGCCTTGGGGCCATCTACTCCCTTTCAGCATCTCTGTAGCTTCCAGAGTGAGTGTCTCTTCACATGCTGGGCTCAGTCCAGCGAGCAAGGCTCAAGTGTCCTTTGTATACAAGTCACAGTAGCTTGGTCCAGCTCAACTAGTTCACTGGTTCCTATTAGAATCACCTGGAGAGCTTTGAAAAAATATAGATGACCAGCCCCATCTTAGACCTTAATTAAGTCAGAATCCCTGAGGGTGGAGCCTGGGCATTGGTATTTCTTTGAGCTTCTAATATGCAGCCATGGTTGAGAGCCACTGACCTAAATCTTCTTTCCTAGACTCCACCTGGCCTCACGCCAATGGCACACAGAATCTCCTAGCATCTCAGCCCTTCAAAACAGCCAGGTCCTTTCTAGTAGATACCAGCCACAGCTCCTGGCATTCAGGTCATAGCTACTGTTTGTGTTCCTGTGTTCTGAATTTAATGACTTTCTATTCTAAGCTGATTGTGAGAGCTTCCTTCTAGTGTAACTTCTTTGTGGTCATTTTTTCTTAAAAAGCATTTATAAAAGTAATACACATTCATTCAACATTTTTGTATGTTTCCTTCTAGATATGTATGTAACAAAATTGTGATTGTACTGTCTGTTCTTCTGTAATCAGCCTTTTTCATTTAATAACATATTCTGATAACTTCCCCGTGACTTAAGTATTCTTCTGAAATGGGCTTTTTAATGGCTGCCTGGAATTCCATCTTATGGATGAGCCACAATTTATTTACCGAATCCCCTGTGGGTTGGACATCTAGGTTCTAAACCATTTTTTTTTTTTTTTTTAAAGATTTTTTTTATTTATTTTATTTTTTCCCCCCAAAGCCCCAGTGGATAGTTGTATGTTGTAGCTGCACATCCTTCTAGTTGCTGTATGCGGGACTCGGCCTCAGGATGAACGGAGAAGTGGTGCCTCGATGCGCACCCGGGATCCGAACCCGGGCCACCAGCATCGCAGCGCATGCACTTAACCACCAAGCCACAGGGCCGGCCCTAAACCATTTTTGACTATTATAAATAATGGTGCAGTGAACATCCTTGTATATAAATCTTTGTGCCTTTTGATGATTATTTCCTCAGAACAGATTTCTAGAAGTGTAATATTTATGCTTCTGTTTAACGTGGACCATTTAGACAATTTTTGACTAACTTTCTATAGCAGTTAAAAATTTTATATTCAGAGCAGAAAAAGCAAACTGTTTTCACTGAACTCCTCTGAGGCTTCAAGCTGGCTGCTTCGTCCTACCTGACCTGAAGGTCGGAATCCTTGACCTCGCCTTGTGCCCAGGCTTCACCTCCAGGTCAGTTCCCCAAATTGTCAACTCACTCCTCCAGGTGAGCTCCAAGTCTCTCCTGCCCCAAACCTCCAGAGTCTTTAGTTTTTTCTTTCACCTTCTCAGCCTTTTCCTCTTCACACCTCTGGCCCCGGAACTATCAGCACTCAGTGCCTTCAAGCTATTGTTCCATTAATAACAGCTATTAATTATTGAGCTGTTACTATGTAGCAGACAGTCTGCTAAACTTTTTATATGCATTATCTCTCTTCATCCTCATGTGCCTATGTGCATGTGTTATTTTTGTCTTCACTCTCCACATGAGGAAACGGAAACCTTGAGAGAGAGAACAATTTCCCCAAGGTCACACAGCTAATAAATAGTAGAGCTGGGATTTAAACCCAGAATGACTGGCTTCAGAGCCTGCACACTTAACCACTGCATAGCCTCTTCTCCATCCTTGGCTCATGGTGTCAACAAATTGTTCACAGATGCTCCATCAGCATCCCATGAACATTCACTGCACCTGTCTGCAGCAGAAGAGGGGCAGTCCTCACATATGAAGGGCAGGAGAGTAGGCATGCTATTCAAGGCCCCCTTTTCCTCTTCACTTCCTTGAATCTGTCCTCACCCCCTTTCTCCAGGTGCCCCATGCCAGAAAACATTTCTTGCCTCCTCACTGACCAGCTGCCAAGACCCCAGCATGCCTTGCAGCTGAGCAAGTCCAAGTTATGACATATCCATATTACAGTTTCCCCACCCAGTCAGAAGAATTTGGATGCTACTTTCCCAGCATGGATTATAAAGCTGTCAGGGAGGCATACTATGGTAATGATGGGGGATAGGCAGCCTGACTTCTGTCGGATGTCAAATACTGTTTACAGTGGAGGATTGGATACATTTTTTGCATTCTTGCTTATGTAACATTGTCATTGCTCAGAAGGTAGAGAAATAGCAACTGAAACTGTCCTTCTGATTTGATTCTGACCATGACGAAGAACTAGGTGGTGGTGTGGCAGTGCTTGGATGAAGGAGACCACGTCAGCCTGGCGTTAACAATGGCCAAGGAGAGAAATGCCATACCTACAGAGCTTCCCTAGACTGTAGGAAGTCTGATTTCGGGAATTATGATCATAAGATTAGGGATTCCAAAAGGGAAGATGGTTTGTGGCAGGAGAGATTCTGAAAAATGAAGCTTTACATTTTTATGCGTGACTTGGATGAAACTGGAGTAAGCGAGCTCATCAAATTTGTTGATGACAAGGCTGTGATGGGCAGCTCCTGTAAAAGACAGAATAAATATTCAAAATGATCTCAAAAGACTGGAATGCTGAGTTTAAACCAACAAGATGAAATTTAACAGGGGCAGATGGAAAGTCGCGTTTAGATTGCAGAAATTAATTACTCAAGTTCATGAGCGGGGTGAAGGTGGTGGCAGACTTGATTTGGCTGCAGTTCCTGAGAAAAAGATCTGAGGGGTTTAATTGTGCACAGGCTTCATAGCAGCCGACAAGGTGATGGGGTTGCTCAAAGCAGCGTCATCTTAATGGCACTAAGAGAAGCTCAGGGTCCAGATTGGGTTTTCCTTGGTCATTAACGTTCTCATTTCCGGACATGGATTTTAGAGGGGACCCTGACCAACTCAAGTGTGCTCAGTGGAGGGCATCCAGCCTCAGGAGGGGGCTGGGAAACCCAGCCACAAAAGGTCAGGTGAAAGCAGCCTATCTGTTTAGAGAGGGAGAAAAGCCAGGGGGTCATGGTGGCTGACTGCAGAAGAAGCAGGACTCCCTGTAGAAGAGAACACAGCTCATCAGCCCAGGAGAACCAGGAGACTCTAGAGTGAAAAGTGTTAAGAAGCTGGATTTTTTAGAATGAACATCTTCGCAGCCAGAGGGGTTCTAGTGAAGCAGCACCAGCTGGCAGTCCTGCTGCCGAGATGCTGTTGGGGGTCTCCTGCCCTGGATACAGATGATCAACCTTGCGGCGTACCTCTGTCTCTCTGCGGTTCTGTGTCTGGAGGACACTGCCTCCTTTTCTGATTGCTCCAGAGCAGTGGTCCTCTGACCAGCAGCTTCAGCCCACCCAGAACCTGCTAGGAAGGCGACAGTTCTTGGGCCAAACCCCAGACCTACTGCGGCAGCTCCTGGGGAGGGGCCCAGCAACACGTGCTTTAACCAGCCCAGGCCATTCTGATGCGTGCTGAAGTTTGAGACACTGCTTTGGATCACACTAGGGTGTTCTTTCTGTTGCTGGATGCTTATGGCACTTCTACAGAAAACCCACACCCGTTTACCGGGGGAGCCGTGTAGAACTTTGGAAGGAACGTGGGCTTGGGGAGGAGACAGACTTGGGTTCAAACCCAGCTTGACTGGTTTTTTGTTGTAGGTTTTATATAGGTTCCTTTCCCTCTCTGAGCCTCCTTTTTTGTACTGTAAAATGAGGGAGGACTAGCTTAAGGGAGGATTAAATGAAGTGGCTTATGTGGATGGTCGCTATTAGTATCAGGTCGTCCTGGGAAGGATCTTCTTATGAGCATCAGAGTCGCCTTTCCTGCAGAAGCCTGTCTTCCTGATGAGCTCACCTTGAGCCCCTGAAAGAGAGGCCTGGGTGGAGGCTCCTCTGTATCCCCACACAGCACCCTCCAGCATGGTGCTCCCTCAAATGAGGGGTCAGTTAACTCTTGGGCTGCCAGTTCGCTCCCTCCCTCCACAATGGAGAGCCATGGCCACTCTCCTTCCCATCCCTATCCAAGACCCCTATTCTTGTGAGCATCAGCAGGTTCGTCCTTCCAGTGGACCTGGATCTTGCCAAACTTGATCTTCTGAGGTGTGAGAGTCTAGACTCTCTGCCCTCAGCGTGCAGTTTCATCTGCTAAAGCCATCAATGAAAGGCCTCGGGGCCAAAACATCTCAGGGTAGCCTCTAACTTTTTAAATGGGTAGGAAGCCTGAGTTGCTGGTGTCAGCAGGGCAGGAAATGTGAATGGGCCCTTCTTGGAGCTGGAAGATGCCGGGGTCACCTCTACAAGTCCCTACCAAGGGGTCAGCTGGTGGAGTCTTCACTTCCCCAGAGACAGAGAGCTCATCTCCGCACAAGGTGGCCCATTTGATTTTTGGTCAACAATGTCTAATAGAAAGTTCTTATTTTTCTGTGAAGTCTGTGTCTCTCCCTGTGGACTCCATCTCTTCCCCATCTGGCTGTTTCAGGCAAACCCAGTCCCTTCCTTGCCACAGCTTTTCAAACATTGGAGACCAATTGGCTTCCCCACTTCCATTAGTCCCCTTCTGCCTCATCTCTTCATCTCTGGGCTTAGGATCCTGTCTCTGACATCCAGTATATCTGCTGTTGCTCCCAGCTTCAAATACTCCCCATATATTGATCCAAGGAATTGATAAGATGTCGAATGTGGTGGGATAGGTCAGAGCCCTACAGTGTGCTCCTGGATACTTCCCTCCCAGGGGTCTGGATCCATTGGTGAGTACTCTTGGGTATGATTTGTTCAACTAGCTACATATCCCACTCATTCTGCCACCTTCTAGCTTCCTTTCTCTAGCTTGTACGCAACAATTTCATGAAAAGCTTGTCAGACTTTTTTAAGATCGGCTACACAGGTGAACCCCATTTCCCTCGTCTAGCAGCCTGGTGACCCTGTCAACGGAGGAGATGAGCTTTGCCTGACAGGACTTGATTACTGAACACACTCTGTCTGCCTGTGATCTCAGCTGCCTTTCCGAAGTCCCCACCACCCTTTGTTTATAGTCTCTTTAGGAATTTTTCTCAGGCGGCCCATAGAGATTTCCTCTCTGTGGTTTGCAAAAACCACCTCCTACCCCCTTCTGGAAGTCAGGGCTGTGTGGCCTGCCTGACTGAGGCCTCCAGCCCCTCTGGTGCTTGCCAGGATCCTGTCAGATTCCTGTGAGATCCCCACAGCTGGGCTGAGCCTCATTTGCATGTTCCCGTGCCCGGGATGTGCGGCTGGGCCAAGTGGCTTGAACTGGAGCAGCTGGAGGTTTTGCAGTCCTTTCATCAGCCTCCAGCTGGGCCTCCTATGCCCGAGGCTCCTTTCACCCTTTCCTTTCCATGGAATCCCACACCCTGCTGGAGAAGACAGAAGCCAAGCTGGAGACAGAGCTTTAGGGCCTGCCAGAGAAGTCCCCCAAATCTGTGGGCCATGTTAGCCCCCTTTCCGCATCCTTTCCCCCTCCACCTCCTCTCTTTACCCAAATGTCTCTCAGTCCTAAAGTCTCTCCTTCTCTCTTTTCTATTCTTGCTCTTTGCGTGGGGGAAAACGTGTAAGAGATGGTGAGGGTGTGCATCAGGGGCTGGACTGGCAGGGTGGGGGTGGGGGGGCAGGAATTGGGCTAGATTAGGGGCAGGGGAGGGATGCTGAAGGCCTCAGATGCTTTGCTGAGGAGCCTGGCTTGGAAGGCAGCCTGGAGCTACGCAGACCTGGGTTTGAATTCTGGCTCCGCCAGAGTGACTTTGGGCAAATTATTTCTCCTTTCTGAGGCTCAGTTTCCTCCATCTATAAAATGGCCATAATACCTACTTCAGAGGGTGGTTGTGGGAATTGAATTAAATGAGTTCGTGTAGTAAAGCAGGTCACCTGGAAAGGTACCTGGGACCTAAGGGCACCAAGCAAACTGGTCCTTCCACAGAGAGGACTGGGGAGCTGAAGCCTGATGTGGGGGGAGGGGGAGGCCCGTGTGGAGGGTGGGGAGGAGTTGGGGCCGCAGCCTGGGCGGAGCACGTGGAGATGAGGGCCAGGACTGCAGTGAGGCCATTGGAATAGAGAAGAAGGAGTGAGTCTGAGAGAAAGGGGGAAGGAGGAAGCCCCAGTCTCTGAACGATTTGCAGAGGAGGGAGTATTAGGAGCATCTCCTAGAGTTTGCTGAGAGCTTGCATTGTGCCAGGCCACTTAAAAAGCTGGTTTGTGTATTTTAGCTCACGACAGCCCTAAGGGTAGATATGACTTTACTACCCCCATTTTACAGATGGGGCGACTGAGACATGGACATATTAGGTAACTAATAAGCCAGTCCCAGGCTTCCAACCCAGGTGGGCCGGCTGCCTCCCAGCTCGCTCTCTCCTCTATCACTCCTCCCTTCTCTTCATCCATCACGTTGCCTCCATTCCTGGCTCCATCCTGCAGGACCCTCACACCATCTCCTCCTCCATGGTTGTTCCCTCATCTTATGAATGGGGAAACTGAGGCTCTGGTAGTTAGGTAAATGGCCCCAGGTCATACTCTCCATCTCACTGGCTCACTCCAGTCCCTTGCAGACCTGACAGGTGATGGCTTCAGGGGAAGAGGCTCCGCAGCTCCATGAGAGGGGGTGACCAAGCATCCCCCCTTGTGTGCCTTCAAGAATGGCCTTTGGGCCTGTCCACTTGAGGTATGCTCCAGGACAGGACAGAGCCTCTGTGATGGAGCCCCATGGCTGCACAGCCCAGATGTTCAGCCCGAATCCCACCCCGTGTTTATCTTAGAGGTTTGGGGTGTTGAGGCTGGTGAGGGGATTTGGAGAGACTTTTGTCTCAAAAGCACTGATAGAAATTGAACCCTGCCCACCACAGGGCTCAGGTGATTTTATCTGTGTTAAGGAGACCTGTTTCAGGTGGCCTGTGTGCATGGATGATCTAGCCTTTGAGGCACCAGAGAAACTGCTGTTTCTCCTGTTGGGCTTGCTCTGATGGGACTGTGCCAAAATTCTGCCTGGTTCTAAATTCAAAACCTTGTGAAGTGCTCACATTGTGGGTGAAAGTGTTTGCAACGAGCTGGAGAATCACGGGGCTTGGAAGGAGCTGGGATAACATCCAGTGCAGGCAGAAGAAGCTGGGATGTGGAGGCCACTGTCGTTCTGGGGTTTCGTCCATGCTAGGCTGTGACTTTGGCTTTATGGCCAAGCTCCTTCTCCTTGTTGAGTGATGATGGACATGGATGGACAAAGGGCTCCTCCAGTGTGGGGAGGTCACAGTCGTTCTCAGGATTTGAAGAGACAACCTTCTAGTGCCCTCATTATCTGGTGATAATACTTACATTACAAAGTGAGCGGTGAGAAACCAGGGATACCTGGTGGGGACGTTGAGATGGGAGGAAATAGCAGCATCTCTGTCAGGATTCCTGCAGCCTCAACACCCTACTTGTGGGGCCATGTTTAGCAGGGAAGAGCTGGGGCAGGAAAGAGAGGTGGAGGCTGGCTGGTGGTGGTTTGGGCTGGCCTGTGGTGTTGCCTGCTCGGTCCTCTGGGCTCTGGAAACTCTCATGGCAGTGCAACAGTAGTGCCACACGTGGACCTTCTTCCAGTTCACAGACTTGACCCCTTGACCTGCCCTACCAACCTCTCCAATTCCACTCGGACTGACTGTCTAGTAATGATAAATATTGACTTGAGTCCCCACCATGTACCAGGATGGTGCTGGATGCTGGAGAGATGGGATGTGTAAGGCACAGCTCTTGCCTTCCAGAAGCTAAAGATTCCTGGGAGAGGCGAGAAGCCGGTAGCCCCACTGCTGTCAGCTGAGCTCTGGCCTTGCCCACAGCCCTGCTGCCGTGCCTGCAGGGGTTGATCCCTAGGGACAAGGCTGGACCGCCCACTGGCTCTTGATAGTTTCTTGTAATTCACCCTCACCTGCCCTGGGCTAAATGATGATGATGGCATTGACAAAGCCCATTTTTTATGGAGTGCTTTATCATTGTCGAAGAACACTCACCTCCTTATTTTCTTCTCCTGGTGACCACAACTCCCCTTTACTGAACTCCATGCCAGACACCATTCTGATTGCTTTATGTACATTATCTCATTTAATTCTTACAAGAAGAACAAACAATTCTGAATTTGGTACTGTTTTATCCATTTTAGAGATGAAGAAATTCTCCAGAAAGAATGTGTCCAAGGCCACACATCTAGTAAGAGGCAGTTTCAAACCGTTGTTTCCAATTCCAAACTCCACGCTCTGTCCTATCACACTTCACATCCTGGGGGACTCTGGGGTGCCAGGTCCTGGCCCTGGGGTCCTGGACTTGCCAAGGGCTCCCTGCCCCACACCCAGCAGAGTTAGCCACCTCGGGTACTTTCTGCATTCTTCCAGGGTAAGCCCTGCCCTCTCCCCTCCAGACCTGTTTGGGGTTGGTCTTGAAGACCCCCACCCAGAGTGCTCACCATCAGCAGCAGCCTTTCCTTCCCTGGGCATCTAGGGCACTCAGCGAGGGCGCTGTCCTTTCTCATCCCTCTAGCACACTGGGGTGTTGAAAAAGGCAAGAATAGAACTCAGAAGGAGTTTTAGAAAGAGAGGGACAGGTTGCTTCTGGGCCCCAGGTCAGCAAAACCTCTTGGTCTTCTCTGGCCTGGAGGTCAAGGTTGCAGAGAAAGGAGTCTGAGCCACTGCCTTCTCCTTCTGGGCTGTCCTGGCATTGGCTGGGGTGGCCGTTGGGGGAGGCTGTTACTGCCCCAATACCTGCCATGCCAAGCCTTGGTGGGGAGGCACAAATCCCAGCTGGCAGCACCTCCCTGGGACCCTGACTCCTGTTTTCCTTTGTTGTGCCTTTGAAAGGGGATGTATGGCTTAACAATTCTCATCCCTGGCAGCACAGTAGAGTCACCTGGGGGGCTTTTGAAACTACTGAAGCCCAGGTCCCAGCATCAAAGAGTGATTCCATTTGTCCAGGTGGGGCCTGGGCATTGATGTACTTTTAGGGCTCCCCAGGTGAATCTCAGGGACGGTCAGAGAGAGGACCCCTGGGGCACCTTTTTCTGCCTTTGCCCTCAGCACTTCGTGCCACCGGTACTGCTTTAGTGTGGCAATGGTCTCCCTGCTGGGGGCTCCATCTCCCAGGGCAGAGAGACAGCCTCCGTATCTGTGAATCCCTTCGCCCAGCCCAGTGCCTGGCACTGAGGCCTCAGTCAATGTATGTTGAGTTGTTAATGAGAGAGCTGAAGTCATAAGACACCCTGGCTTCCCCTACCCTTTCTCTCTCAAAGCATGGACGGGGCATTTCTCAAAAAAAGAGTCCTTGATTTTGTATCTCCAGTGTGGGGTGAGGAGTAGGGTCCTGACCCCTGCAGGATTTCAGGGTCACTTGGTGAGTCTCAGTGGCTGGAAATAGAGCAGGGGATACAGGCATGGTCCTTTGTGGGGCAGCCGTGGAGCTGCATTCTCTCTCATTTTGTCTCTGTCTCTCTGCCACACACACACACACACACACACACAATATAATTGTGAACGGAGGCGGTAAATCTCTAAATACAGAGGTGGGGTGAGGTGGGGCATGATGTCTCAGGGTTCCGAGGGAGCACACTTTGTGCTCTCTGTGTTTGTGCCTGATGTGTTCACAGGCCCCTCCCTCATCCCACAGGGGAAGCTTGGATGATTGAAAGCCGCAGAGAAAACGCAGACCCTTTCCTTACCCACAGTCCCCTCTCCTTATGGACCCACCCACTGTGTCTTCTTCCCCTCAGGGAAGTGAGGAAATGGAAAAGAAAGTAGGAGAGGTCTCTAAGCTGCTCCCCACACTGAGAGACCCAGCCCAGAGAGGGGAGAATGGTGTGCGGGTGCCTCCACAGGAGTCTGGGTAAAAACTCCCTTTCATCTCAGGCTGAAATGCTGTGCCTTGATTTCCTGCCAGCTGCTCTGGCCATAAAGCAGTGGCCCCGCCACGGGCCCGCGGGCCCACATCTTCTGCGGCCTTGTGGAAAACTGGGTGGCATTGATGCAGCCGGCAGCGCTGGGAAGCTCGGGTTTCCTCTGCCCCACAGCCCGCACCACATCAAAGGCGCACCTGCAGTGGGGGCAGGACGCCGCCCCATGGGCTGTTCCCCCTCACCCTGGGCAGCTGCAGGCGCCCCCCCCCACTCCAGCTGGAGGCCTCAGCCCCTCCCTCGGCTCCTGAACCCAGGGCCCAGGGCCACCCCTGCCCTGTAGGGGTCTGTCCCACCTGCCCCTTGGATGGCCACGCCTCTCTCCTGTCTCCTGACAGGCCCAGCTTGGCCCTTCTCCAAAAACCTGCTGCCAGCTCCACTGCTCCCTGGTTGTCTCAGCTCTTTCTCTGTCCGCCTGGTTTTCAAATGTGTGGTCTCCACCTGCGGTCTCTGTGCAACCCTTCCCCAGTTCCCACATTGGTCCCCTACACTCTGGTTGCCGCTGTCACTTTTCTGAAGTGGCTCGCTCTGAGGGTTTCTAGTCCGGTGGCCGTTTCTCAGTGCTCGGCCTCCTGGGATCTCCCCACATTTGACACTGTCAGCAACCTCTTCTCAAAACTCTGTGCTTCCCTGGTTTCCTCCTGACCGGCCTGCACACCTCATCCTCATGCTCTGCTCTCCTCCCCTCCTGATCTGATCCCACCCACCCATCAGGGCAGGGACAAGCCCACCGGATGCAAGTGGCCCCTTCTCCTGGGCCCTGAGCAGTGGAGTGCCTCAAATAACCCTTTAACACCTGCCTACTGTGTGCCTACAGGTGCTGGAGGCTCTTCTAGTGCTGGGGGAGGAGAACTGATGAGAACCCCTGCCCCCATGGAGTTGATATCCTAAGCAGGGGACACAGAGAAAAAGCAGTGGCTACTGTACATCATATAGTGTATCAGATACTGAGAAGGTAACAAACATGCGATATGATGTTGTTTTAACTATTAGCATGATGACAATTTGAACACATCCCAAAGCAGAATACGTGGGAAGAATACGTGAATTCCCATGTGTCTCTTGCTTCTCTTCAACAGTTATCAATATTTTGCCCATCTGGTTTCATCTATTTTCCCCCCAACTTTTGTTTATCCAGGCATATTTTTAAATAAATCCTAGACATTGTGGAATTTTATCTATAGATACTTCAGTATGCATCTCGACTGTTTAAGAGGTATTTATATTGTACATGAACGCTGTGCCATTGTCACACTAATAAAATGAGCAATAATTCTTCTGATACTGTTCAACTCTACTGTGTGTGACGGTCTTGCCTCACCAGGTGTTGGCAGCTCCTTGAGGGCAAGGACCAAGGTATTAAGGAAAAGCATCCAAATCTTGGAAACAAGGCCCCAGGATGGTTGCATGGCTTGGCAACCTCGTGCTGTAGCCTAACAGGTCCACCCAAAGGTTATTTCGTTCTCTAGGGGGATGTACGTTTGCTTGACTTTCAATCTATTATTGATTAGGGGCCAGACTTTATGAAGTTAGATGTTAACGTGTAGATTGATAAGATAACACAGATTTTTCCCCAGCAAAGATGCAAATGATTTCTGTCCAGTGGAAAAGATAACTCCAAAAGTTATGGTTTTCTTGCCAGGTAGGACATTCTTCAGTTTTGTCTCTACTTAAATTCACTTCTGCATGCCCTTGCTGACTGATTATATAAACCCCTGTTCTTCACATTCTCTTGGAGCTACCTTTACCATCCCTCATTAATGAGTTAAATATATTTATATGAGAGCATTTTGAAAACTATGACAGTGGCCCATACATTTTCTGTATCTTTCCTTAGTCTAGTCTGCTGCCTGGCACGGACTAGATGTTTGTAGAATTGGATTTATACTTGACTTAGTGTCTTATTACAAGGGGAAGAATCAAGGTTTCAAGTTGAGAGGTGTTGAGCAGGTGTCATGGAGCTCTGGAGCGGGGGTGGAGGTGGCTAAAGCAGGTCCCCTGGCTCTGGCCTCCCTGTGCTCTACCCTGGAGAGTATGTGGGGCTCTCCAGAGAGCCTGTGTCTACCCTCTGCTCCTGGGAGCAAGGCCCTGTCCCAGCCCTAACACTGAGTGGGGAGGAAGGAAGGGGGCAAGAGCAAGACATGTGTGTGGGGGGGGGGCAGGGATGTGCTCAAGGGGGTATGCTGGCTTGCCATTTGCCTGTGTTCAGAGGGCAAGGGTAACATTGTGGGGGTGTTCTTTTGTGTCTGAAAATTACCACCCTCTGATTCCTCATGCTTTTCTGGGTGGGGAGTTCTCCTTTATATCTTAGCCCAATTATTCTATTACATTTAGGCGTGGGGATGCAAAGGGAGGCGGGAATATCTGAAAATGCAGCTGGGATTGTAGTGGGAGGGCTGGTGTGTGATGAAAAGCAGCTGCCCTTTTCATCTTCTAAGAGGCTGTGTTTCTGTTCTGGGAATGGGAGTGGGGGGGTGGTAGGGTGAGCGCGTGGAGCAGAGCTGATGTGGGGGTAAGGATCGTCCTGTGGGTTCCCAAGACTGGAGCTGCTCAGGACGAAGGAACAAGTCCTCCCCTTACTTAAAAATACCCAATTGCATCCTGGCTCCCTCAGCCTCCTGAGTGCCTTTTCCTCCAGGAAACCAAAGTAATGTGGAGTTGGGGGAAGGCTTTGCCCTCCCAGGCCCCACCTCAAGCTTCTAGATCTCCGGGTTCCCAATCTCAGCGTTCAGAGCTGCACTAGCCAAGCCAAGCAAGTCCCTTAGAGGGTTGTTAACAAAAAGGGATTTTCCATTCAGTTTAAAGGTTGGATGTGTTCCATTTTTTATTTCATTTGGCATGGAAAAGCTTTAATAATATCCTTTTCTATTTGGAGCTAGAGTCACTTTTAAAAGTTATACGTCTAATCAACGGTGGGGGGGGGCCACTGCTTGGGAGCATTGTTAGTCCCTGGAGAGTGATGGGAAAGGGGGCCATTTCTTCTATCCATGACTTTCTTCATTTTCACTGTCTTGACTTGTCAGGCACTCCCATCCTCCTCTGTCGCCCTCTCCTCATTCAGTTCGTGTACCACCCCACCCCCAGCTGTACCACCCCACCCCCAGCCATTCCTCAGGAGACATGTGCCAACTCCAGACACTGGAGACACAAAGATGAATGAGACACTTTTCGCAGCTGGAGATGCTCTGAGCCCAGTGGACAGTCATCCTTCATGAGTGAACAGTGCCTTCTGGTTGACGGAGCACATGCACATTTGTTGTATGTTTTAAGCCTCATGAGAACTGGGGAGATGAGCCAAGACCAGCCTTATCTGTCCCAGAAGAGGAGGCTGAGGCTCAGGGAGGTTACAGGCCATCTTCAAGGTCCCACAGGTGTGCTGGGTGGGGCCAGGACTGGAAGAGCCTTTGGGTAATGGTCAAGCCCAGAATCTCTGGCCGCACAGAGGCTGGTAACTAAAGGTCACAGGTGTTGGGGAGGTGGAGGCAGAGTGTCAAAGAAGCTGAGGGCTGGCCTGCAGGACATGGTGACTTCTGCAGGCAGGGCAGGCCTGGGACCCAGGTGTCCCTGGCTGGAGTGTTTCAGGTGAGGACATTGCTCTCTCTCTTGCCTGGATAAAGGTGAAGAGTACATATCGCCCCCTCAGGCCAACCACTCGCCTGTCCCTGGGAGTCACGTTGCAGTGACCAAGGAGTCCTCAGTCCCTATTCTACTCCCCATCCCCTACCCTCAGCCAGTTGCAATGAGAGGGACTGGGGCCAGACACAGCATGAAGACCATCTTTGAAGAGTTTGGCAGGGTGGAGTGGGGAGTCAATTACAAAAGGAGCTTGTGAAGTAGAAACTAGCAGTGGTGTCATTTAATAGGTGACAAAGAATGTCCTTCCTGGCTGGGGAGGGACGAACCTTGTCTGTCGGGCTGTTATTGCCCCTGCCCCAGGTGCTGTTGAGGTAGGGTCCAGAGTTGGAGGGCGGCCATGGGCAGGAAGAGGTTGAGTGACAGGTGGTGTGTGTCAGGTACTGTTGGGACCTATTCCTTATTGCTGGGGAGGTGGGGGCTGGATTGTGCTCGTCTCAGAAGGCTGAGGGCCCAGAGCGTCCACTCTTTCTGACATTTCATGCTGGCCTTCCTGAAGGCAAGAAAGAGTAGAAAAGAGATGACCTCTTCAAGCTCCGTGAGGCCCTGGCTCTGCCATTCAGAGGGCTTTTCCTCAGAGCATTCTGGATTCTCAGAGAGGTCCTGTGAGGTTGGTTCTGGTTGCTCATCAGATTTACTAGGGCAACTTCAAGGAAAGACAGAGTATGGGCCACATCCGTGAGATTCGGATTTGATAGGTCCAGGTGGGGCTGGGAGTCTTAATATGAGTTCTAGGAGAGCAACATCGTATACAAATACCTACTGTTTGTTTGGCATTGGTAATCAGCAACCCAGTGCGGAGATGAGGGGCAATCAATTTCTATCAGCGCGCAGGAGCCCGGGGGGAGGCCAGCCGTGACATCTTGCTGCCTGCAGTGTATCATATTTGCAGTCTGCACACTAAACCCCAGCTCTCCAGAGAAGCTGGGGTTGGTCTTTCCAAATTTCATAGTTTTCTAACTAGCTTAAGATTTGTCCCTTTAAGCAACAACACTTAAAAATTGTCAGCCACTGTATTTGTGATTCTCCATGAAATGTATTGCGTGTGTTCCTGCCTTTTTAAACAGTCACACAACATAAACGTAACCTTTGCTGATGTCCCGAGGGTGTGTTAGGAACCTTAATTAATGTACTGGGCTCTAATTCAGTGGGGGCTTATGGAATGATTTGCTTATACCAAATGGCCCCCAGAGGTTTTCAGTTTCTGTGCCTGGTTTTTAGTTTTTTCAGCTGTGCTTCTTGCTGACTGATGTCCCTTCTTGCTAGACACAGTGTACCCGCCTAAAGCAAATTTCTCTTCACTTTTAATTTGCATTTATTACATGGGCTTGGAAAATGAATGACTAAAGTCCGTAAACCGAGGAGGGCATCTCGTGGTTAACTTCCCATCGTCCATTCCACACCCATTCCCTGAGTAGCAGCAATGAAGTTTAGGATTGACCTCAGCCTAAGTGGGCCTGATTGGTGTAAGGGGACACTCTTTTCTTCTGTTGGTGGTTGGGTCATAAATGGACACGTGACACAATTTTGACTAATGGGATTTGAAGAGAGGCTCTCAGCTGATCTTTGGGAAAGTCCTTCCTCACTAGCAACAGAGAGCCACTGGAAGTCATTCTCTATGTAGATATAGATGAGACACCCAGCCTTGATTGCTCTTGGCAGCCGAATTATAACTTCCAGAACGTTCTTTGGGAAAAAGCCTACTGGGGATGGCAGAATGGGATGTGGAATTACAGATGCTGGCAGAGTGGAGAGGTAGAAAGAACCGTGAACTGGATGATTTTTTTTGAAACTCTAAACCTCCTCTCATGTGAATTATTATATTTTCTTTGGTTTAAGCCCCCTTTGATTTGAGTAGGTTTTTGGTTACTTGTAACTAAAAGCATCCCAGTGGCTAAATAATGAATGTATGAATAATAGTGTGTGGGTTCTGGATGGAGCCTGAAGGCTTTAGTATTTGCACTTTGTTACTTTGTTTTGGTTTCTCAGAAGTTTGGTTTATGTTTTGAGTTTGATGTGGGGGCTTATTTCTTCCTGAGACTTTCCAGGTGGGCAGCGACTGCCTCTCATCCACCTTTGTAGCCCCAGGACTTTTCACAGTGCCGGGCACTCGCCGAACATTCAAAAAAATGTTCAATTGACTTGAACTCAGCAGTCTGCATGCATTCCCCTTCCTGCTGGCAGTTATACATGCTTGTTGCTACTCACCTACCTGGTTTACTAGGACGTTAAAGACACACCACGAACTCGCGACACTGGTCACTTTTCTGTTGTGCTTTCCAGGTTACCTAGTACCACCTCATCCTTATCTCAGGAAACAGCACCAGGATCATTGTCATCATTTTATAGATAAGAAAACCAAAGCTCAGTGGATTTAATGAAGTTTAATTTTATAATTAGTTTTTAACAAATTTAATTTTGACATGGCATCCAAGGTACTTTCTTTTGGAGTAAATAACCCTGTGCTCAAAAGGAGCCTCTCCCATAAGACTGCTCCTAACCAGGTGCTCTGATGGTCACTAAGAGACGTAAATAACATAACGATCCATGCTGGAACTGCCTCTGCCTCCCACTGCTGTCCGAAGAACTGCAATTTGCCATCAGGTTAAAGCTCTTCAGGATTCACAGCTTGACTTCTCACCCAGCTAATTGGTGCTTATTCTTCAATTTGGGTTGCTCTCGCCAACGGCGGAGAAGCAGGATTTTGCCTCTGTCTGTCTGCTCTTGCAAGTTTTGCAGCCAAAAATGAACTGTGAAACTTGGGTGTTTCTTGCTTCGGAAGTGTCTCACAATGGTTATCCACACAAAGGCATTTGGGAACTCTGAAGCAGGTCTGCTTCCAAGGGAATGCCTCCCCCTGTGTAGATCAAAAATGTGAAGGGCTCCTTCAGTCTGCAATGCACTGGGTTCACTGAATAATTAAAAGTTAGCTCTACGGCATCCCCGCAACCATGATGCCTGTCTCCTGAACCAGCACAGGGCCCCGAGAAGGATGCTCGCAAGTCACCTCTGTCCTCTCCATCCCCATTGCCCTGTGGACCTGACATTTGCGTTTTCCTGCACTTGGATTTCTCCCACCGGGGCCTCTCTAATGATGCTTGACATGCTGGGACGCACAGCCCCTTCTGATTCCTGCCTTTGGTGGTTCAGCTGATCTCTCTGGCACTTCCAAACATCAATAGAAATTACTATGTAGAACACTTATTGTAACATTGTTTTCAAAATGACATTGTGTGTATATCTTGTTTCCTGGAGGGCAAGGATTATGTTTTACTTGCTCTTGTATGATGCACAGCATCTAGCATTTATTGTATCGTGTAGAGTTTTAGAGCTTTCAAAGGAGTGTTTTACCCAGTAAATACCTGAGGGATGTCATCACCTCGTAGTGTTCTGCTTTATGGATTATCTGTGCTCACTCCTTCTGCCTCTAAGTACCTCGCCTGGCTGCTCACTGAGAGGCTGAATGTGGGAGTCGTCAGGCCTGGGCTTTTAAGAGGATAAGTGGGTGTGGGCTTAGTTTATATAGTCTGAATGCATTCTTTGGCACATTACAAATACAGTCTAGATTTTTGGTCCCTGTGAATTTTGAAGCGGAGACAGGTGGGAAAAGAAGAGTTGGATGCAGTGGGGTTGGTGTATTGAATACTACAAGAGAAAGGTTGAAAGTTTCCCACACTGCCCTGAGGCCACATCTTATGAGAAGACAGAGGGGGTCCCCTACGAAAGGGGACAGAGGGCCCTCCCAGCCCATTCTGGGCTGCTGCAGCTCTTTGTGAATTTTCTGCTGCCACCAGCAAGGTTAAAAAAATAGTGGTGGGGGGATAGTTTCTTTTCCAAAGTCGATCGCTTAGGTTCTTAGATTTATTTCTCTTTTTCTCCATGATACTCCTACTGCTGCCCAGGCCTCTGTAGAAAACCTCACCCTCCGAGATTTGGAGAGCTGTGGCCGGTGTTTGCCATCGTGGGAGAGAATGTGGAGATGCTGGGGTCAATGGAAGGCAGCTGAGGTGAATCCCCACTCAGACTCACCTGGGGTTTCCCTTTCAAGCACCGGGTGTCCGAGGTTATGGCTTCTCGCTGCTTTCCCTTTGCTCCATCCTCGCCCTTCCTCACCTCTCCTACAGCAGCTCAGGACCCTGAGCTTTGAGGGGCTCTTGGATACAAAAGCTACCCTGCTCCCCCCAGGCACCCTTCCTGTGGTTCTGCCAGCTCCCTTTTCAGCACAGTCCCTTGCAGAGCGAGGCCAAGCCTCTGGGACTCAGTGCGTCTTCCCACTCCAGCCTCGATTCTGCCTCAGGTGGTGCTCCTGGGTTGGACCCGCCACCACTCACATAGGTGTCTGGAGGTGCAGGGTTGTTTTTGGTTGTCAACGTGACTTGGGAACCTGATTGTCTTTTGGTGGCAGAGGCCAGGGATGCTAAATCCCTGCAGTACACAAGGAAGGCACATCCCTCAAAACATGCCATAGTCTCCCCTGACAAGAAACACTGTGCACCAGGCCGAATGATGAGTTTTTGCTCTTCTCCTGAGGCAGGAGGCAGTGTGGGAAGTCAGAGAATGTCCGAGTCCCTGCTCTGCCACTTACTGGCCCTGTGACTAGTTTCCTAGCCTGTTTGCTCATCGTCGCTTGGGGTGATAACAGTGCCCCCACTTCGGAGTTTAAATAGGATTAGATTTGTTAATATGCATAAAAACTCGGGACAGTGCCCAGTGTGTACTGAGGGCTATAGAGGCATCTCCTGTTCCTACCTGGGCCTCCAGGGCCACCCCCTTGGCCTCAGGTTGAAACTGTTGTCCTGGCAGACACCTGCCTCATGAGTGACTGGGCCCATGGCCACCATGACTGAGAACCTTGGCTCCAGGTATGGGCACTTACCCAGGTCCTGGACCCGAGCCATCATGGTACCTCTGCTTCCTTGATTCTGCTGTGCTCTCAATCCCGCTCCTGCCTCCCGCCCTCGCTCCCTTAGATCATTCTTGTGGGCTGCTCCTCTGTTCCTCTTGTTAGAAGTCTACTTCTGCTGCACTCTCTCTTTCCCTCTCTGGCTCCATAGTTGTCGTACATGTTTGTGGTTGTTTCTTTTATAGAACCTCTTTTAGCCTGTGGTACTCAAAATGCAGATTCTTGGGCCCCACTCCAGAGATTCTGAGTCAGGGTGTCCAAGTGGGGGCCAAGAGTCTGCATTTAACCTGATGCTGGTGGTCTCCACAGAGACCACCTCCATAGCCTCGAGCTCCTCTGGTCTAGTCCCTATGTTTGCTCTTCCCCAGGAAGGGGAGAGTCATTGCTGCCCTCACCCTGGGAGGCATGAGGTCTATTAGCATGTCACAGCTGATCACCATCTGGCTCAGGTACATATATCACCATTTTTTTTTTTCCAATGAGGACGATTGGCCCTGAGCTAACATCTGCTGCCAATCCTCCTCTTTTTGCTTGAGGAAGACTGTTGCTAAGCTAATATCCGTGCCAGTCTTCTTCCACCTTGTACGTGGGACACCGCCACAGCACGGCTTTGATGAGCAGTGTGTAGGTCCGCGCTCAGGATCCAAACCCTTGAACCCCAGGCTGCCAAAGCAGGGTGCATGAACTTAACTGCTATGCCACTGGGCTGGCTCCCATATATCACCATTTTTTAAAAATCTACAGCCAGCAATGGTGGTCTAGGGGTTAAGATTCGGCACTCTAACCACCACAGCCTGGGTTCGTTTCCCAGTCAGGGAACCACCTCACCTGTCTGTCCATTGTCATACTGTGGCAGCTGCCTGTTGCTGTGATGCTGAAAGCTATGCCACTGGTATTTCAAACACCAGCAGGGTCACCATGATGGACAGGTTTCAGCAGAGCTTCCAGACTAAGACAGACTAGGAAGAAGGACCTGGCCACCCACTTCTGACAAAATTGGCCATGAAAACCCTATGAATAGCAGTAGAGCATTGTCTGATATAGCGCCGGGAGGTGAGAAGATGGCACAAAAAGACCAGGCAGGGTTCTCTGCTGTACGCAGGGTTGCTAGAAGTCAGAATCGATTCGATGGCACTAACAACAAACTTAAAAATTCCACATTTATATTTTCTTTCAGCTGGGGTCATATCTCAACCTAGAATAGCTCCTTTGGGAAAAGGATGGATGATAGAAGATGAGGGGTGACATTGCTTTCCTTTAGGAAAGTGAGTGAGAAGAAGGGTCTCTGGGCTGGTACTCAGTGGCTTGGGTTTCTACCCCCTCCTCCATCACTAGCCTGCTGTGTGACCTTGGTTGAGTCACTTAACCTCTCTGGGCCTCGTTTTCCTCATTTCTAACACGAGGGGGTTGAACAAGTTGGACTTGCCAAAGTTCTCTTTTAACTCGAAAAGTCTGGAGTGTATGAGTCTATTTAAATGTGCTGACAGCTTTAGAATGGCTAATTAATGAGCGTTTAGTGGGAACACAATTAGGTGATAATGAGGGCCTCAGAAGTAAATCTCGCCACTTCTTGAGATGAGTGGAGGGATGAGACCTGGAGTGTGTTCTCACCTGATAGGGCCTCTGGGAAGAGGGAACATAGAGCTGCAGGCTCCTACCCGGGGACTCAGGGAGGCCAGGAGTCAGGAACAAAGCCACACTCAGAGGAAGCTTGGCAGCACTGTCCTAAAACAAAAGGAGTCACCTCGCAGGAGGGGCTGGGGCCATGCGGATGGAGTGGAGCATTGTCAGCTCTGCAGCCCCGGGAACCGCACTCCTTCCTTACATCCATTTCCAGAGCACCTTCACTGCGCGGTCTGTTTAATCCTCCTACACCTGGTGAACAGAGAAGCTGGAGCTTTTGTCTCCCCCATTAACAGATGAGAAATATAGGCTCAGGAGAGGGACTCGCTCAAGGTAAGGTCAAGGAGCTAATAAGTGACAGATCAGGATTCAGCTCAAGCTTCTTTACTCCCAAGCCCATGTCCTTTCTGCTCTACCCGGCCAGCTCCTTCCACATGGCCGGCCACCTCTGCTGGCTGCTCTGAGTAGCTGAGCCTGGGGTGAAACGAGCTTCTCTGTTTAGACCACTCCAGGATGGTTTGCAAAGCCACCCTGGGACATGACTTTGTGGGACTGGCCCTGAGAGTGGGACAGATTCAGGCTGGTGTGAGGGGTGGGGTGTCCAAACTGTGGTGAGAGGGCCTTCTTGACAGACCATGGCTCTGCTGCTGAGAGCTGGACACAGCCACACATGTCCCTGTGCCCAGCATGGCAGTGCTCAGACAGTGTTTGCTGACCACTGAGGTTCCAGCTGAGGGAGGAATGCCCTAAAGCAGGGGTGTGAGGATACGAAAGGCTAGTCCCCAGAGGCTGGGGGACCTCTGTCCCAGGGAGACAAACAGTGAGACCTAACAAGGAGGGAAACCCACTCTGCGTGGTCAGGGGGAGGGACAGGGTCTCCTGGCCTGGGGGTGGAGGCCGGGAGCAGATGAACTTCTCAAAGACTCTGCTGCGACTTTCACAGGACCTTGACCTTTCCGTTCTAAGTGAAATAGGGCGCAAGCATTATGTAGAGATGCGGCATCTTTGCTGCAGAGGGAGGGAGGGAACGTGCCAGCGAGCATTTGTCTGGGTCCTGCCCTAGAAATGCTCCAAGTAATAAAATCAGGATGAATTAAGAAATGCATTACCCTTCTCCGCCTCCCACAGCCACCCCCGTGCCCTGGTAGAGGTGGGGGAGAGGCCTGGGCACCCGGCCAGGTAACGTGGCCTCAGTCCCCTCACCTGCAATCCAGGGGATGGGTGAGAGGGTCCTGAGGTCCCACCTGCTCAGACCTCGGTGGATCTGGAGGAGATGTTTACAGGGGGCAGAGGAAGGACTGAGAAGAGATGCCAGAGAGAAAGGGGAGAAGAGAGGAGGGTAGAGAGAGGAGAAGAGAGGAAATTGAGGGAAGCTGAAGAGAGGTGAGGAGAAGCAAGTCGTGATAAAGTGAGAGACACCCAGAGCTTGGAGGTCGAGTCCCCACCCTGCCACTAACAAGTCAGACCCTCTGAGCCTCGGCTCCCACACCTGGAAAAGGGAGCTGGAGATACCCGCCTCACTCTTGTGAGGGGTAAACAAGGAGGTTAGAAGCCATCAAGTGCCACACAGAATAATGCACTGAATTCACAAGAAAAGCACAGAGAAGAGAGGCAGGGAAGGCCAGGGGAAACCCTTTCTGAACCTTCCCTTTCCTGGGGCTGGGATAGCGGAGAGGGGGTGGGAGTGGGAAAGAAATAACCAAAGATGGGCCAAGGAAAAAATAAAATCCTCCCTCCGTGAGGCTGTTTGCGTTTCCGCTGGGAGACAGAGAATCCGGGGGGCTGCCTGTGGCCGGCTGGGTCTGTGTCTCCCGCTGAGGAGCCTTTGCCTGGGCGAGGACAGTTCGAGTGGGGCTAGGGCAGGCAAGTGTTCCTCCTGCCTCCTTCCCAGAGGTGCGGGGCAGGGAGAAAGCAGTCTCCAGCTTTAAGGTGCCATGGATCTTCTCAATTTCTGTCAGATATAAAACCCTTGAAGGGCTGAGGAGTCTAGTGTGAGGGGGGCATAGTAAAAGCCCATGGCAGAATCCTGATAGAAGGAAAGGATTCGGAAGGCAAAAAGAGAAAAATCTGGATGAAGAACAATCTGGAAAGCCAAACTAACACAGGACCCTGAGTCCATGCAGGCCCAGCTCCACGCACAGTCCCTCCTGCTGCTCCCCGTGCCTGGATCCCCATCTTGGCGTGAGGTGAGGCCAAGACGGGGAAGCACGGGGCCGGGTCAGGGTGGCCAGCTCCCCTGGCAGGCTAGATTTATGATTTGGCTGAGCTGGGGAGAGAGCGAGCCTGCAACCCTCCAGAGTATGAAAAGCAGCCCAGTGTTTCCTTGAGCAGCCACGGTGCCAAAGGCAGGGGCATCCATCTGGCCTCTCCGTGTAGTTAATTTGTCACCCTGGAGCCTGGGACCAGGCTGGCCTCCCTTCTGCCATCTGTAGCTGCAGTTCCCACCTCCTGCTGCCTCTGCTACAGGGCCTGCAGCCCCAACAGGTGCTCTGAGGGGGACAGTCGCTCCCTCCCTTGGGACCCTCTCACGTTGGGCCCTCCAAGCCGGTGTCTCCTTAACTTCCCCTGGGGATAAAAAGCCTTGGTGTCAGAGAGGTGAAAGGCCCTCAGAGAGAGCTGGTACTGTAGTTTCATGCTGTGTTCTGGGGAGCTCTGGGGCTCCTCTGAGAACTACCTCTGAGCAGCTACCTTGAGAGCTGCTGAGAGAGGCTGAACATCCAGGGTCCAGCTCCCTAACCACCAGTGTACCTCTCCTATCTGATCTAGATATAGATGTTCTAGATAAGATTTCATTTGAAGAATGGGTTCTGCTGATGAAAAAAAGTTTGAAGACCACTAATATAGTCTCATTTCAAAAAGGAAGATACAGAGGGCCAGAGAAGGCCCGCAGCCTAGTCAGTTGTTGGCAGAATGAGGACTAGAACCCAGGCCTCGTGGCTCCCCCAGCCAGGATCTCTCTATCACACTGGGCTGTCTCTTTTGAGGTGCTGACCCGAGCATTCATGACAACACCTCTGCTCTACGCTACCAGTGCTCCCCTGCCCCCTTACTGTCCAGCAGAGCCAGACCCACCTGTTGAGCTTGGGCACCATGCCCTCTTTACTTTTCCTCTGCCAGAGGGGGCTTCAGGATGTAAACCACGTGTGGCCCAGGCAAGCCCGTTTTAGGTATGAAGCGAGACCTCCATGGTCAACCTGTGATTACAGTCTCTTCTGCCCAGGGGCTGTCTCCAGGCCCAGATCCTTGGGTTGTGGCCCACATCATCCCCGCGGGCACTGGTGGTTACTGAGGGTTTTCTGGTGGAGTGAGGGTCATTGCCTTTACTTCCCTCTTGTTCTCTGGAGACACTTGGTTCTCTTCTATTTAGGCCTCATTTTGTCCCTCTTGGCCTTTGACTGTTGGTGCTGATCAAGCCACTCTCTGCCGCGGTCCCTGGACTCCGTTCCAGCAAACCCCGGACTGACATTTCTCCTGGGCTCGGGGCTCTCTCCACCCCCAACACTCGGTGCCCTGTTCTCTCCTGTCGTTTCTGTGGGCCCTGTTTTTGTGTTCCGCCTCCTCTGCTGGACTCGCTTTTCCAACACGTCGCCCCTCAGCCTCTCCTCTCCAGATTTACATCCTGGCTTTGCTCCCTCTAAACGCCTCTCGCAGCTCCTTAGAGCCGGGCCCTTCTCCTTAAAGCCACCCACCTGGAGGCTGCTTCCCGCTGCAGGAGCCACCACATCCATCTCTCGTTTGATCCTCACAGCAATCCCATGAAGTAGACATTAATGTTCCCAATTTTCATATAGGGACACCGAATCTTAGAGACATAGCAATTTGCTCAAGAACACAGTTAATAAGTTTTAAGGTCCTGGTTCTGCCTAACCCCTGGGCCTAGGCGGGTACCCACAATACCAAACCACCTAGGCGGTCACCTTGCGTGGTTAAGCTAATGACCTTTAGGCTAGGGGTGCCACAGCCTGACGGTGATCTTTCTCCGAAGCACTCATGCCTACACCAGATCAGATCCTCACCCTGGTTACCCTCCTCCATTTTTCCTCCATGGAGGCTGGCTTCTCCTCCCGCTCTGGCCCGGGACCCCCAGGAGGGTGGTGAAGAGGGATGTGACTCTGAGATGGCAGCAGGTGAGGGGAGGCTTCTGGGCTCTCCTCTTCTGAAGAATGGGCATTGGGATGGGGGCAGGGAGGGCAGTGACCAAAATGGGGGCAGGAAAGGACCGAGGCCGGAGAAAGGAGGGATCGTGCCGCGGACTCTTTTGTGAAATGCTGCTGCTTCTTCCAAAGTTGTTACCCGAGAGTGTTCGCAGAGAGTGTTCGGCAGAGGAAGCTGACTGCTGACAGCAGCAGCTGTGGAGGCGGCGGGAGCGAGGGGTGGCATTAACACCCTGGGGGCGGGGAGGAGGGGGTGGTGTCTCCTGCCTGTTCTGGAATCTGTGAGTCTCTCACCACCCATCCCCCCACCCCCTCCATCTCAAAACCCAGGAGGAAAGAGGGATTGGATGGAAATCAGAGAGGGGCAGACACCCCAGGAAGATGCACACAACCTGCCTCTCACACTGCTCTCCTGCTCACAGGCACACATATGCACACACACACAGCCTCTTACACTCCCCGTCTCTCGCACGCACGCACTGCCTCTGACACTCTTTCACACACACACAAGACCTCTCACATTCCCTTTTGCTCACATACATGCATAGGCGCGCGCACACACACACGTGCACACGCACACGCACAAACTCTTGCAGGTCTCTCTCTTTCTCCCTAAGCCCGGGCATGACACCATTGCTCTCTGGTCCAGCCAAAGTTGCAGTATTTCTGGGATGAGCAATCCACTGCCTGAGGATAAATCATTCTAAACCATCCTCAGGCGCCTTTGAGGAAACTCAGGAGAGGAAGCCAGCCTTCAGTGGGGTGTCTGGGGCTCAGCTGAGAGGACCGCCTGGGCACTGGCAATTGGCGTGTCACTGCCCGGCTGCGAGCTGTTTCCAGCGCTTTTGTCTGGCCCTGGGAGCAAGGCTCGCAGTGTGAGGGACAATCGGAGCCGATCCGGGCGGGCTGCTGCGTGCGTCCTGCTTTCCCTGCAGCCAGAGCGAGCCGCCCGGAGCCGCCAGGCAGGACAGAGGTGTTTTCTTGCTAACCTGAGTACAGCAGCCTGAGTTGATTTTACGAGGAAGTGTTTTCTCTCTGAAAGCAGTAGCAGCAGTCCTGGCCCCCTGGACTGAGACACACGAGCGGGGAATCAAGCCCTCATCAGCCCAGGAAGCCCCCAGCCCCCTTCAGAGACCTGGGAGCCGGGCGTGCCTGCGGCTCCGGGTCTGCTCCCAGGCTGGGGTCCTGGGCACTGGCGCTGGGGGTGAGGAGTGGGAGAGCCGCTGCTCCCTGGGCTCTGACAGACTGTTGGGCCGACGGTGCTGGCTTCCCCAGGACTGCTTCTCCTGCCCCCGTCTGATGTCGCGCATCGCGTCTGGGGCTCTGGGTGCCCGCGGCTGAGCTGCTGGTGGTGAGTACTTGGACGGTTGTCCCTTTCTGTGTTTGCTGGCTGTGTCCACGTGAGTCACAGCGGACGAGCTCTGCAGCTTTATTTTCAGAGACTGGACGTGAATTTGCCTCACCTGACGGCTGGGTGGCGTGGAAGACCTAGGGAGCAGGGCCAACCTGGGGTGAGGACGTGGGGCATCAGGGAACTGGGGCTGCAGGTGTTTTTCTCAGGAGTAAGGGGACCCTGGAAGGAGAAGCTTCTCTCACTGCTTCCTTCTCCTGGTCGGGTAAAGATGTGCCTAAGGGTGTGTGGACGGATGGTGGCCCCAAAATGGCCCCTGCTCACAGGTGTTTCAGGCTTTGGAGCAACTTGCTCTCTTGCGCTAAACCCCTGCTGGCAGAAGGGCTGGGAACGCAGTGAGGTTCCCCTTTTCTTTCCTGGCCATGTGGCTTATCGCCTCCTCCCACCCTGACATCACCATCCTGGGGCCACTGAGAAGTCCCTTTAGTCCTTCTACTTGCTCCCTTGGACCCTGGGCTGCTGGGCTCCTGGGGGCCAGGTTGCTGCCGGTACTGCCAGGAAAGGGCATTGGACCAGTGGCAGGTCCCCACCTTGAATGTGCAAAATGAGACATGATGAGGCTGGGGAGACGCAGCCGTTGGGACCAGGGACCCTCTGTTGTAGCCCTGTCCTCTGTCTACCCATCTAAACCTTCGTCCTCGGTGGTCATGGTTATGTTCTCAGCTTGGGCTGCCTCTGGGAATAAGGACCTCTGTGAGGCCGCTGCATGCGAGTGAAGTCATGCTTCCCATGTTCCTATATGGGCCCTCAACTGTCTCTTTGACTCCACAGGGTACCCATCCTTCTAGAATTCCAAATGTGTCTGTGATCATATTTTCTGCTCTCTTGTGGTTGTACAGTCTTTGCTTATATCTCCATAAGTTTCATACAATGAGTATGTTTGGACATGATTTCTGAGGTTCCTTTAGGGAATCTCCAACTTTCCAGAGGTTTATGGGGGACAACTCTGCACCCCACTCTTCCAATACACCCTGATCTTTTGGAGCCTGTCTGAGATCCAAGGCAGGGCTGGAGGAGCGTGATTCTAACTTATGTGAGAATTCTGATCTTACGATTCCAAAATCATGGCACGGCAGGGGGTGGGGAGCAGCAGTGTTTAGGGCAGGCTTTCTCAACAGCGCACCACTGACGTTTGGGGCTGGATAATTCTTGGTGGGGGACTGTCCTGTGCCTTGTAGGGTGTTTAGCAGCATCCCTGGGCTCTACCCACCAGTAGCACCCTCATTTGTGACAACCAAAAATGCCTCCAGACATTACCAAATGTCCCCCCGGGGGCAAAATTACCCCGGTTGAGAATGCTGCTCCCTTTAATGCTGCTGCTGCTACATCTCTCCTTTGGCCTTCAGGTGGCCTTTGGCCTCGTGGAACTGGTCTCAGCATGGCCCAGCGAAGTGTAGCCATCTCTGCCTGGGAGTGCAGACACCTGGGCTCTGGGCTCGTGTGATCTCGCTCATGTTCCAGTCACTTCTAGTCCTCCCCAGACTCCACCAACTTCCAGATCTTTCTAGTAGAAACATGGTGGTGAAGCTCAGAGGTACTGGATTGGGCCTCCATCTGTGGGACATGAGGTCTGGGAAGGAAAATCCCACTGCAGGGTACCACCACTCTCCCCTGACATTTGCCCCAAACCCCAAACTGGCATGGCGGCCAGGAGGGGTTCAGCACCCAAGGCCTGGGGGAGTGCTCGTGCGCTTGCTGGCAGCTTCCTGGATCCTGTCCCAAATGAATGATGTGGAGGTGAGCCCTGCCTCGCGGAGCTTGCAGGGTGAGACAGACATCCTATTATGTACCAATAAAGAAATTGAGAGGATTCCAGGCCTCGCTTGGATTAAGTCTCATCCTTCTAGGCAAAATACGTCTGAAGAAGGGCAAACGAGGGGAGAAGAAGCCTCTTGAGTTTCTGGTTTATCCGATTCTCTGTGGGATCATGGTGGTGTTGCTCTTTATCAATCCAGGAGGGCTTCATGAAGGAGGTGTTTCAGAACCTGTAATGATATGGATGGGGGCAGGACAGAGAGAGTGAGAAAGAGAGTGAAGCCCTCACATCCCTTTTTCTGACAGTGAGTTTGGGAAGCAGGTAGATAAATTGGCTAAGGAGTGCCCTTCCTTTATCCTTGAGTAGGCAAGTGCCAGCCATTTTTCTCCATGCCTCCCATCTACTCTGCTGACACTTGTCTTCAGAGCTACAAGGTGGGCTCCCCTGCCCCCAGCACAGAGGAGGGACTTACAGGAAGCCTCATGTTGCAGAGAAATTATGGCCAAATTCTGATTTGTGGAGTCGAGCAGAGAGGTGCTTCAGGTAGAACAAACCAGCAAATCATCGCCTAATCAGCCTGCTGGGCTTTGAGAGGCCGTGTGTGACCCACCGGCAGCAGATTGTATCTGCTGATGATGCTTGATTCTGGCGAGTAAGTTTACGGTCCCCAAACCAACAGCGTCTAAAGAGCAGGGGCGGGGAGGTGGCCACAAGAGCTGCTGGGTCTACGGTCACCCTAGATAAGCCACAGCACGTCGTCCCTAGGCCCTGAGCCTCCATGGCCACCCAACTACACAGAATCTGTTTTCCCAGCAACTGTCTGGGGCCTCGGATCTTCCCCTCTTTTCCTGGCCCCGTCTCCCTCGAGGAGCCAGTTTTCTCTGAAAAGCTTGATGGGCACTGGAGAGGAGGAGAGAAATCCCAGATGGGCGGCTTTGGGGCCAGTAAACTGCTCTGTGCTTTGCAGCTTTGGAACCTATGTAAGCTGTGGTAGGTGTTGTGGTAATGCTCTGAGGTTTGCAGTTTCATGGCCCCAGGACGGAGCTGGGTCCCCACCTTCTGTGTCTGTTCTGTTCTGGGCTGGCTGGTCGTATAGGAGCACAGGGCCTGTGGGCTGGGCCAGGCCTGGGTCTATGTAACTTCCAGGACTGACGTGAGACCTCCTCACCATGGAACAGGAACAGAGAGGTCGCTCTGAGGGCCACAGATCCTCGTTTGCTTCCACGGTGGGCACGAGCCTGTGTTCGTGAGATCGGGCACAGGCCAGGCAGCCCATCTGGGGCCCTGGTGGGCCAGTCCAGGGTCAGCTTACAGGGAGAAGCCAGGTGCAGCTCTGCACATGGGACCTTTCTCCCAACATGAGCCTGGGCAACATCAGGCAGCGACTCTAGCTCAGCCCTCTCTGGCCCACCAGCAGCTTCTGTGTGGCCACCGGGAAACAGCAGGGCACTGAGTTTGGTAACTGGATGGGTGGGCATGAGAAGCTTCTGGTGGGGTCGCGGGTTCCCAGCCCAGTCCCCCAAGTAGGGGTGTTGACTCTGTCAGAACACGTGCTGGTCAGACACACAAAAAATTTTCCCCTAATGGAGAGGGCATTTTGGAGAAGGGGACTCCTGCCTATTCCATGCCAGTTAATACCTGGAGCCCTGCTGGCCGTCCCAACCTGGGAGAGTTTCGCTGAAGGCTTAAGCAGGTGCGAGTCCTCTTGAGGAAGTGTACTGAGGGCAGAGCCCCCTTCTGTGGGAGCGGGAGGGCCGCATTCACCCCGCGCTCGTTTCTTTATCCAACTTCGACCGTCTCTGGCTTCGAGGAGCTCCCAGCGTAGGGGAGGACGGTGGCTGATTGAGACATGGTGGCCCTCACACAGCTGTGGGAGCCCAGTTGAGGTCCAGATTAATTGGTTTTCTGGCTACTCTCCCAGCAGAGCTTTTGGGAGATAACTGAGATGTGGGGTCATGTTGCAGCTGGAAGCAGCGGGGTTGCTCCCAAACTGCCCAGTACTGGAGGGGCTCGTTAGTCTCTGCCCCCCCAGGGCTGGCAGGAGGCTCTCCAGTGCCCTCAATTCTCCCCTCGGGGTTAATTGCTTTCCACGGTCTGTTCACTCTCTCCCTGCCTCTCCTCCTCCTGCTGCTGCTGTCTGCTGTCCAACTTTGGTGCTGACCACTTCCTCCCCAGTTGCCCATTTGGCCCCTCCATGTGGCTGCTGTTTCTGTAGACCCTCCCTGAACACATGGGGGATGGGGTGGGGGGTGTTTGATTTTAAATGTGTCTGGTGTTTTTCTTCTCCTTTCAGACTCACCTCTACATTCTCCTGTTCTGGGTGGGGAGGGGCTCAGGGAAATAGGCTGTTAGTATCTGGCTCTCTACCATTAAAACCCCAAAGCCTGTTCCTCGTATATAATATGAGGGGGTCCTCACAGTGTGGTCCTTGGACCAGCAGCATCAATGTCACCTGAGAACTTGTTAGAAATGCAGTTTCCTGGGCCTCCCCCAGACCATGGAATCAGAAACTCCAGAGTTGGGGCCCAGCAACCTGTGTTTAACATGCCTCTGGGTGACACTGATACAGCTCAGGTTTGAGGACCATGGCCCTAGAACACCTGGGGGGTGGGGGCTTCCCACTGCAGCTCTGTGACTGATCTCATCATTTCCCATCTTGCAGTATGGCTAGTGACTTGCAAAAATCCAGTAGCCACATTCTGGAGCACAGCCAGTTATCTTGAGGGCATCATTAAATCCTCAAAATTACAAAAACAGAACAAAACAAAACAAACCCCACTATACCTTGGCTTTTTCCAGAAGGACCTTAAGGTCGTTTCCATCCCAGTCTCTTTAGGGAGGAGCCTGCAGAGGCGGTCCGGCAATCCAGTGAACAATACAGGGCGTCTGCAGTGCACACCACGGACCTGAGAACCGCTGCCCACCTCGAGGATGCCTGCTCTGATCCTCCCATGTGCTCCCCACAGCAGCAGCGTAAACGGGCCTGCCCTTCAGAGCTGTGGTGAGAGCCCTGCGCCAGTGACTTTAGTAACGCCTCTCTCCCCAGAGGAGCAATGCCCTAACATCTCTCTCCCGCAGCTGGCGTTTAGCCCATCGCTGAGTTAATTCAAGCAATGCTAATAACTGGTTTGCCGGGGAGAAGACCTCTTGCAGACCCCTAAATCCTACTCGCTGGGGTGCTGATAACAGGCTAAGACTCCTGTCTGGCCACCTGCGGTCATTCACAAAACAGCATGTAGAAGGCCCGGCGCTGGCCTGGATTCTGTGATGACACCAAAAGAAATGAAGCTTTGTCCCTGCCCTCTGTGAACCAGCCGTCCAGGAGGGCACAGTCCACAGGCTTTAGTGTTTAATTTGGGCTTCCTCCCTCCTCCTGCTCTTCTCCCCTCCTGGCCTTGCCCCTCTCCTTCCTTGGTGTGGACAGCTGGCATCAGTTTCCTGGAGGTCCGCAAACCCCCACTGGTCAGGCTCCATCGGGTCAGGCTCAGCATCCCGCTTTCCACTGGTTCTGTGAGCAGCCGGCCCCAGCTGAGACCTTTCCCGGCCTTTCTCCGGTCTCCAAGGAGCCTGCAAGAAATGCAGGCTGAGAACACAGCCTCCCCCTGCCCTCCCCCACCGCTCTGTTCTCCTTGCCCACTGCCCCCAGCTCCCCAAGGTTCCCCCAAGCCTGCAGCTCCCCCCCCCCATCCTGCTTGCTCCCTATCCTCCCAAACTCATGTTTTATGCAGGAACATCCCCATTCTCATGGAAAGTGCAGCAAAGTTTGGGAAAGAATTTCAAATCTCTTTTGAAGAGGGTGGAGCGAATGTAGGGTTCTGGGGTTAAATTCAGCTGAGTTTTTTTCCTGGCTGAGTGGACACCCCTTCGTGTGTGTGTGTGTGTGTGTGTGTGTGTGTGTGTGTTTGTGTGTTCCTTGTTTCTCTTGCATCCACCATTTGCCTTGCAGCGGGGTAGGGGGCAGGCTAACCCACACAGACACACAAAGGGACCCACACATACACACATGTGTCTGGAGCCTGCCTCACCTACCAGGTCCCCATCCATCCTCTTGTCTGCCTTCTGGGGAGCACCAGGAGTGTGTTATCTTGGATTTAAACATTCTCAGAAATTTGGGAGGCGCAGGGAAAAGAGATTGTCTTTTCAGATATTAGAAAGAAAATGAACATATGTATAAAACTTTTTTTTTTTGGTGATTATCACAAGAGCTGATGTCCCTTTGTTTCGAAACATCAAAATGGTTTTTATATAATTGATTTCTAAAATATAAAATGAGCTTGTTGGGCATATCAAACTGTTACAGTTTATTCTGCTAATAATTCCAAGTTTCTCATTATAAAAGCGCCTGCCCCTTCAGATGTCTAGCATCTTTCTGTTCTGGCAGTTTTTAAGATGCAGGCAAAACCTTGCACAGAAGACTCCATCTACAATACACTTAGAGTAAGACAAAGGCCAGTATTATGTCTTCTGGACTTGGTGTTGGCGAGAAACAAAAAGCGCTTATTTTCAGAAAAGCAATTGTGGAAGGTAAAGAGAGGGAAACCTTTAAATCTCGTTGAACCCAACTTGCTCCCTAGAACTTTATCTGATCAGCCTCATTCTCTGAGCCGTCACCTGGAGTCATTTTTGATTCTTCTAACACTTCATTTTTATCATCTTCCCAGAGTTTCGAAAACTGAAGATTTGCCTAGATTGAGACAAGCTTCTCTCCTTTTTCACATGTTAATTTATTTCTTGATTTGTGACATGTTTTTCCAAATATGGCTCCATTTCTTTCACGTGCAGTAGGAGATTTAGGGGGCAGATTGGAACGATACAATGGCGTGGCCCCCACGTTGGGGGGATTGTCTGGGGAGACTTTCCAGCTTTCTCTAGACCCAAACCCCCAAAGTTGCCCACTGTCTCTGCATTGAGCAGCTGGGGCATGTTTTGTGTTTGTTTTAGTAGACCTATTAAATGCTGTGGCCATTCCCCTCCACCTCTCCACAGATCTGCCTCCAGACCCTAGGTCCAGCACTGTCACAACAACTTGAGTTGCTGAGGACAAAATTTTCCCCATACTTGATTAAAGTAATTTATTTTACTTGCCTCTGTAGTTATAAGTGGAAATGTACTTGGATTCCCAAGAACAATTGATTTTCCTCCAGGTCATTAGAAAGGAATGTCAGACAAGGAGCATGGTTAGATGAAGACGAAAAGATGGATGTAGCTTGTTTGGTGTAAAATCTTATTACATCGTTTTTAGAAATGGTTTGGGAATGTAAAAACACCCCATCCTAAACACTTTATTCATTCTGTAAAACTTTCAGAATACAGAACTGTATTTGAAATAATATATTTCAAAGAAGTCCTTGGGACCAAACAGGGGGAAATTATTTTTTTCCCTTATGTGTTTTTTCTGGGCCTTCACATTTTCAGTCTCATCCCTGGGGAATCTCCTGTGTTGAACAAATTTAGAATAAAATCTATCTTCGTCTTTCCTCCTCTGTAGCTTTCTTTGTCATTATTCTTAAAGAAAAACACTTATGATATGCCAAGAATTCCACCATGGCTTTTGGTTGGAACAGGTGAGCCCAAGAGTGTCAGAGAGGGAGAGAACAAAGAGATAAAGACATGGACCCAAACCAGAGACCACAGATGGACATAAAGAGATATGGACAGATTGGCAGCCCCCGATTGACAAGTGACAAAGAAAGAGGACTTTAGTGGCAAACCCAGATACCTTCCTAACAATGACTCTGTCTCCTGGCCATAATGGGAGTTGTTAGGGGACTTCCAAGCTCTTTGCCAGGCATCTCCATTAGCTGTGGGGGTGGGGAGATTGGGCAGGCGGACTGCAGGGAAAGGCCTGCTCTGGGCCTTTGGACCCACATCTGCAGCTTCCAATACCTGGGTGCCTGGAGGATGCTCTATGTGAATGAGCCTATGAGGGCCTCTTGGGAGGCAGCCAATGAGAAGAGAAGGGGGAGGTTAGTTGGAGAATTATGGGCAAGCGCTCCGTATGTAGTAGTTGTAGCAGTATGGTGGAGGTGCCTCTATCAGCCTTGCCAGCTGTGTATTTACCCCTCTTCACAGCGGGACCAGTTATGAGGCTGATGAATTAATGTCTTACTAGAGGCCAAACCCTGCCCTTGCTTCTCTCTCCTCCTTCCTCTTTTCCTTCACACTGCTATGTTCCCTGCCACTCCCCTTCCTTCCGCCTTCAGGTGGTGATGGACAGAACCGTAACAGCTCACATTTATTGAGCAGATACTAGGGGTAGGTAAGGGTTACAGGCTTCCTCCCTCCCTCACTACCAGTTACCATGAAAGGCAGTCTCAGCCCAAATTCTCTCTCTCTCTAGATATTTATTAGTAAGCCAGCACATAATACTCATACAACCTGTTCTGGAAGCTCGAGGAAGCCCCAGCTCTCCATCTTTTTAAGTGGTCCAGCAGCACCTGGCCTGAAATGTTCCCTTGAGACAAATGTCACAGGATTTGGCTGACCTTCTGGTGCAGGGGCCCTGAACCTTGGAGGAGATGCTAAAGCAGTTAGGGTTGTTTACCCCAAGGAAGAGCTCATAGGAAGGGGGCCTGAATGGTGACACAACTGACGGATTGTTTTTGACACTCTGATGATTTATTTTTTCTTTTAATTTTAATTGAGATATTATAAAACAAATATAGAAAACCACAAAATAGATGTTTTAGTAACGGGTTATATTAAGGTTAGCATCTTACACCACCACCCAGGTGGAGAAAGAAAACCTAGGCAGCTGTTCTAGAAGCTTCTTTGCGTTCTAATCTCCATCTCCCCCAAAGGCAGCTTGACTTCCTGTGTGTCTTTATAGTTTGTTTTTTTTCCCCTAAGTTTTTAATCAGGAGGTGGGGCTTCAGCTTCCTGAACCGAGAACAACCCATAATTCATCAAACTTGCAGCAGAATAGATTTAAGTTAGACTGCAAAAAGAATTTCTAGGATTTTAGATTACTAGAAATCAGTGACATGGAAATAGAAAAAAAATATCCTTGCCATGACCTAGATGTGGTTCTGGTTGGAAGCAGGGAAGTAAAGGAGATCACGCCATCACCCCAGTCCTGGGGCCACCCTCAAAGAGCTAGGCTGGCAGGAAGCCGCTTGCCTTTTCTGATCAGCAGGAGACTGAGGAGCCTCTGTGGTTGAGGGGGATGGAGACAGGTGACACCTCATTCCACAGCGCCCTGACCAGGAGAGGTCTTCCCCGTGTCAGCGACCCTCCTTCTGTGATCGGAGGCATGCTGTTCCTCCTGAAGCCTCTAATCCTGCTTTAGTTGGTCAGAGAGAGTGACTCTCGAAAGAAAGAATGGCCAGCTGGGGGACAGGCCCGGGATCTGGGCCTACCCCATTCCCGGGTGACCAGGGCAGCCCAACAAACACACTCTGGCCCCGGGCCCTAGGGACACCAGGCAAGATGCCTGGAGGAAATGGGGCAGTGGAATAAGAGGGAAGTGAATGGTCTCCTGCTTTCCCTCCATTCAGTGTGTGGTTTCCATGGGGCCCCAAGCGTGTTTATCGGCAGCAGACCTGGGTGGGGGGAGCCCTGGGGGACCTGGGCTGCAGGGCTGCAGGGACAAGAAAGGGAAGACAGAGGGGGTGGGCAGAGAGGGCTGGGGCACTTGGACAACCAAATAAAAAGTTGGCTGTCGAATGCTTTTTGCCAACCATAGTCAATTCTTAATTATCCCCGTAATGGGAGGGAGCAGCAGCAGGAATGATTCAAAGCAGCAAATAATCCCAAACCATTTAAGCTACATGATTTTTAAAAGAGAGAGAAGGAGATTTCCCTTCCTAATGATGTCTGGCTCAGGCTGATGTTAAATGAGGGAGGTATTAACAGCAAGCTCCCCGGGGATCAAGGCTAGAACCAGCCTTATTTAACATGTTTATAAATTATTTAGAGTTCACATTTCCTGATTTTGTGAACAGGGGCCGAGAGGGGGCTGTAAATTCTCCCGGGAGCCAGAGGAAATCCTCTTCTAGAGCTTGTGCACTCATTGGAGGGAATCCTGAAGTGGGAAACCAAGAAGAGATTGGTGGTGTCAGGCTGACCAGGCCAATCTCATGGGAGGGGCCCAGGTCAAGAGAGTCTCCCCCACCCTCCCCAAGCCTACGGCTAAAAGAAGAGGATATGAGTCTCTGCTCTAGAATGTTGAATGGTGCCTAGCTTCCCCCAAATTAAGTGCATTCAAAGCCCAACCTCCTCTCCCATCCCTCCAGCCGTGCTCCTGACATAAGGAATAACAGCCTGCAGGGCCTGGTGACCTGCCGCAGTCACGTGGCTAAATGCAAAGTGCTTGGACTCGTACCCAGAATTCTGACTCAGAGTCTCTCCATCCCTCCATGTCACGCTGGATCCTGGCTGACTCCCAAAACGACACCTCGCTTTCCTGCCTCTTCTCCTGTATCTACTGTCAGGATTCTGTCCATCTCAAGTACCACCTCCTCTGAGGAGCTGTCCCTGCTCCAAAAGTGCTCTCTCTCTCTCTCTCTCTCTCTCTCTGCTCAGAAAACCCAGTGGCCGAGCTCGTGTCAAGCTCTACCTGTGTGACAGCCTTGGTGTTCTTGTCTCATTCCACCCGGATACCCCAGAACTTCTTACTTTGTCTCTCCTCCCCTCAGAGCCTCCAGCACACTGTCTTGCCCTTGGTGTACATTGTCCAGGGGTTAGATGAGTAGAGAAGGATAGGAAACTCCCTTGGAGAGGGTGCAGGAAGTTAGAGCTGACTCTCATAGGCCAGGCATGCCTTGGGGATGTGATGACTTGATTTCCTGAGAGCCCACATCTGTCGGTTTTCATGAGACGCCATCCAGTGCAGACTGGCTGTACATGATCCCAAGCTGGGGACAAGTCCTTCCCTTGTTGCACATGGAGCAGCCCCCGTGACTGCATTTCTCCCAAAGTGTGGTGCCCAGTCCTCTGCCTCAGCATCACCTGTTGCACCCTGCCCAATAGAAATCTCCTTAGGGCCTGGGACCCGCATGGTGACCACCTCTTCAGGTGTCTCTAATGCACAGGGAGGTCTGAGAACTGCTCCTAAAGGGCAGGAGGGCAGCCCTCTGGGATTCGTGGAGGTCATGTGGAGGAGTGTGTGCAAGCACATGTGCATTTACACTCATGGATCTGCAAGAGCCAAGTGTGTGTACACATCCACATTTATGGAAGCCATTCCAGTAATGGCGTCCATTCTTTCTTCACCAAGCCCCCAAAGTGCCATCTGGGGACATGACTTAAGAAATAATTTGGTAATACATACTATAACATGGATGAACCTTGATGACCTTATACTAAATGAAATAAGCCAGTCCCAAAAGGACAAATACTGTATGATTCCACTTACGTGAGTTTACCTAGAATAGACAAATTCATAGGAACAGAGAGTAGAATAATGGTTACCAGGGGCTGGGGAAGTGGGGAATGAGCAGTTAGTATTGAATGGGTACAGAGTTTCCATTGGGGAATATGAAAAATGTTCTGGAGATGGATGGTGGTGATGATAGCAATGTGAATGGACTTAATGCCACTGTACACTTAAAAATGGTTAAAACGGTAAATTTTATGTTATGTATATTTCACCACAATAAAAAATTATAATAATTTGGGCCATTGCCCTGCTTCAGGAAGAGCCCCACTAGCCAGAATAATGGGTCTTGCACTGGCCTTGAAGCTCCCTGGGAAAGGTGGGATTGCATTCACCACTGCCCTGCCCAGCGTCCCACAGCCCCGGAGACGGGAGACCTTCCTTGGGTCTTTCAGATCCACACCACAATGTCATCCTGGGACAAGAGGGGTTTGTGTCATGATCAGAGACTGGCTTAAGAACGAAACAGAAGGGAAAGGATACTCTTTTCATGGGGGAAGCCAATAGCAGAGTCCAATAGACAATGTGGATGATATCAGAAGCTTCCAAGTGATAAAATGTCTGGTCACCTGATGTGTATGGCCCAAAAAGTATTAGCTTCACTTTCCCCCATATAGGTAAGGCTACATTTAGGGAAAAATAAATAAAGTCATGTCCAGAAGTTGAGAGTTGCCAATAGTCTGACACAGCTCAGGAGATCTAAGGAGCTGTTGGAAATGGTCTCCTAAAGGCTTTGGCCCTGTGTGCTGGTTTGGCCAAAAAGATTAGCCAACCAGCCAAGCATTATGATGAGGGTATTAGAAACAGCATGGCATTTGGTTCTGACCTTGGCAAAACCAGATGTGTGGCCTGTTGTTCCTTCTTTAAGGGATTGTCTTTCTAAAAGTCTGCCAGGACTCCAGTGCAGGAAGGAGAAAGTGAGGTCCGGGCCATCTCAACTGTGAATCCCTTCTCCCTGTTAAGACTGTGATCGAGGTGACCTATGGACTTGATCTTCAAGACCCTGAAATCAGGATGGGTGAGGGGGCAGCCCTTGAAGCTGGCAAAAGGCAGCTTTAGCACAAATGAAAGTAAATGCTATTTACACAGCAGGTAGTAAACTATGTGGAACTTGTAACCACCAGAGGTGGTGTAAGCTCCATATAGGAACAGACTCAGGGAGAGTGTGGAAATGTTCACGGATGACAAGCCATAATGGGTGGTCAGGGGCTGCCAGACTGTGGGGCTGGCTTCTGTGGTCTGTCAGGCAGAGCGGCTTTCCTCCTGGAGGCTCCCTGAGTGCTCTCAGAGATGGGGGGCCATGCCTGCTCCATGGCTTCAGGTCTGATTTTCCTCTTTGCCTTGCTTCGTCCTTACAGCCATGGGCGTCTCTGGTCATCCTGTCTAGGTGGCAGCCCTTCAGAGACTTGAGGATCTTGATTCTTCCCCCACTTCCCATCCCCCTGATGCTCTTGTTTCTTTCCCAGGCTGTGGAGTCTCAGTCCTTTATCCTTTCTTTTCGAGATGTTCCCACATTTCCCCCTGAACCCCCTCCCCGCTGCTGTTCAGTCGCACGGCTGGCCGGATAAGGTCGCTGGACCTGGGCAGTGTGACTGGGGGTGGAGGGAGCATGGTGGTGTTTGAGATCACACAAAACAGGATGGAAACAGAGCAGCCCAGAGCTGCAGGACACAGTAACAGGTGCCCAAGGGCCTGGAGGAAGAAACAGCCATCAGCCTCCTCTCCCGCCCTCGGCTTTACCTCCCTTTTGCCCAGTTGAGCTGAACCCCCAGAGGTGGCGTAAGCTCAATATAGGAACAGACTATATTCCTATAGAGACACCACGTACTCCACATCAGGCACGTGGCACGTGCAGGATAAATGAGTCTTCCAGCATGAAGCCTCGTCCTTCCTCTACCCCTGGAGAAGGCCTGGCAGAGCTCTCCTCTAGGCCACCTGGCTGAGGCATCCATCCTCATAATCCTGTTACGCTGAGATGCTGGTGCTGGGAGACAGGCCTAAGCAACCACCGAGGGTCTCTTTCTGCCTAACTCCCCCCACTCTCAGGCTGTTACCTACTTAGCTGCTCGGTTTTCAGCGACATAACTTTGACCCAGGGTCTATGGTAGTCCATTAAAAAACAAGCCGTGTCATAATGGGCTTCCACTGTTTGGGATCGATTTTCTGCAAGAAAGGAAGAGCACGGCTGGCTGGTGTTGGGGATGCCGTGTGGTCCCTGCAGCCCCGTGCCCCACCTCTGCCGCTGGCCTGTGAACATTCAGCTGCTCCCTTCCCTAGCTGAGTGCGTGGTTCTTTTCAGGGGCAACCGACTGCACACAGATTCCTGAGCCATGATCTCATCGGCTCATGAGAGGCTGAGCACGTCCGCCAGCTCACAGCGGAGAGAGGGGCACGCTAGGGTCTGAGCAGGGTCAGGGGCGGTTCAGGGGTTTGCCCTTTGGGTTAGCACCACAGCTGGAGTAGGCACAAGTCTTGCCCTCTGTGTCCTGTCTGTCTGCAAATACGCTGTGGATCCCTGCCTGGGGTGGGACTCGCTGGCAGGCTCCCCATCTGCCATCACTGCACCTGCACCAGAGCCCCCAGAGGACACAGGCTTGCAGGGGTGGCCCTCCCTGGCTTGAACACCTTCCTGCCCACACTGTTGCCTTCAGCATTCCTTTAGTCGGCAAATATTTATCCAGCTCCAACTGCAGTGCTTCCCAAAGTGGGCCCAGGAACCCTTGGATTGGAACCGTCTGAAATGAAGGTTAAAATGCTCGCTCCTGGGCACTATGCCAGACCTAATGCATCAGAATCTCTGGGGCGGAGCCTGGAGATCTGCACTTTCATCAGTTCTCCCAAGGGGTACTTTTGTGCCCTGATGGTTGAGACTTGCTGATTGTGATGGTTAATTTTATGTGTCAACTTGGGTGGGCCACAGTGCCCAGATATTTGATCAAACATTATTCTGGATGTTTCTGTGAGGATGTTTTTGGATAAGATTAACATTTAAACTGGTAGCGTTTGAGTAAAGCAGATTGCCCTCCATAATGTTGTTGGGCCTCATCCAGTCAGCTGAAGACCTGGATACAACAAAGACTGACCTCCCTCGAGCAAGAGTGAATTCTGCCAGAAGGTGGCCCTCGGACTTGAACTGCAACATCTGCTCTTCTCTGGGTCTTTAGCCTGCCAGCCCACCCTGCCAATTTTTAACTTCTCAGCCTCCATAATGACATGAGCCAATTCCTTAAAATAAATTTCTTTTTCTCTGTGTCTATCTATCTATCTATCTATCTATCTATCTATCTATCTATCTATCTATCTATCTAATCTCCTATTGGTTCTGTTTTTCTGGACAACCCTGACTAATACACTAGCTAACTCTGCAAGGCCCTGGCCATCACCATCACTCCTGGGCAGATGTCAGCTTAAAGCAGATCCCTGCCTGGCCCTGCCCACCAGCCCTAGACCTGCAGGCACCTGCTCCGAGGCACCAGAGGGGCTGGCTGGGCAGGGCAGTAGTTGCTGTTGCTCAGCCTTGACTCTTCTCTGGGTGGAGGGTCCCAACCCTGCTGCCCTCCACAGGATGGGGCTTAGCTCCTATTGCCAGACTTAGCAAATAAAAATACAGGATGCCCAGTGGAATTTGAATATCAGATAAGTAATGAAACGTATTTTGGTATAAGTACGTCTCACGCAATATTTGAAACATATTTATACTAAAAAAATTATTTTTCACTTATCTGCAATTCTCATTTCACTGGGCATCCTGTATTTTATCTGGCAACCTATGGCAGACCTGGACACTTTTCTCTCCAGCTTGGAGTCAGCGATTGTTTCCTGTTAATTGTAAAGCCCTTTCCAAAGGGCTTTCTCATTTGTGGCCTCGTCCATCCTTGCCACGATGGGGAGGCAGAGAAGGCATCATCATGGCCACCATCATCATCACCATCACCACCATCATCATCCCCATTTCACAGTGGGAGCTGAGGCCAGGAGGCTATCAGAGGTTCCCAGCTGAGATCAGAGCAGCCCTGGATGCACAGTGGAACCACCTAGAGGGTTTTTAAATCACTCACATATGTATGGGTGATGTGTATGATATTTGCGACTTACTTTGAAATGTATCAAAAAATAAAATGGATGAATGCGTGGGGAGAGGGATGATGGATAGATATGTGCTAAAGCAAATATAGCAAAGTGTTAATGAGAGAATCTAGGCGGTGGGCATACCGGTATTCACTGTACAATCTTTTAACTGCTTTGTGTATTTGAAGATATTTATAAAAGGTTGGGAGGAAAAAAATGTGGATGCATAGGTCCCACCCCTAGACCAATTAAATCAGAATCTCCGCAGGTGAGGCCCAGGCAGCAGTGTCTTTTCAAAGCTGCCTAGGTGATCTGATCCAACCCACCACCTCTCTGTGTACTAGGCACCACCTGTAGGGTACAGGTACCCTACATCAGTGGTTCCCTGACTGAGAGTGCGTCAGAGTCTGGAGGGCTGGTTAAAAGAGATTACTGGGCCTCATCCCCAGACTTTCTAATCAAGTAGGTCTGGGGTGGGGCCTGAGAATTTGCGTTTCTGACAAGTTTCCAGGAGATACAGATGCTGCTGGTCCAGGGACCACACTTTGAGAAGCACTGCCCTCACATACACAACCAAACACAGGGTGGATACGTGCAGAGAGCTGTATAAACCATGTGCTGCCTCTGTCAGCAGAGGAAGCCATTAGCTGTGCAAGTGTCAGCATAGGCTTCCCAGAAGAGCTGACATCTGTGTGAGCCTTGAAGGATGAGGTTTTCAGTGGGGAAGAGGGCATATGCGTGGAAGGAACAGTAGAGGCAGAGGCACAGAGGTGGACAATCGCATGAGGGGTAGCTAGATTTGGGACAAGCTGAGGAGGTGGGGGTGAAGGGCAGTGGCCAGAGAGGAGGCAGGGAGGGTAGCTTGTGCCAGCTGGAAAGAGCCTTGCTCTGCATGGCGTTTGGATGTGAGCATGTAGGCAGTGGGATGTTGGTGGAGGTTTTTAGCAGCAGAATAATGTGCCCAAATCATCGCCCTGGACTGTTGTTCTGGCAGCTCTGTGTAGGATGGATTGGGAGGAGAGATGAAAGATAAGAAGTGTACGCAGCGGGCTATTGTGAGCATCTGGAGTGAGCAATGTGGAGGGTCCGCATAATCACAACACTAATAATGATGATAAAATAACGGCTGACATTTATCAAGTACTTTCTAGGTGCCAGCCAGGGCTTTGTGCTTTTGCAAACATTATCTTTTTTAGTCTTCACAACTGTGCTGCATGGTCTTACAGATGAGGAAGCCGACTCAGGTTAAGGAATGCCCAGGCTGGGATTTGAACCCAGGGCTGTGTGTTTTGTGTGACTGCCATGCAAAGGCGGGGGGTCGGAGGGGTGCTGGCAGGTCCCTGCCTTGGTCCCCGCCTCCTCAGGCAGTCATCAGTTTCCCTGGCTCAGCATCTCTCCTCCTTCCCCTGCTGAGGCCGAGGCCTGAGCCAGGAGAGGCGCAGCTGGACAGGGTAGCATCCATCACTTTCCTTCCCCACCAGTCAGCAGCGGCTGCTTTCCTGGCAAGCAGGGGCTCAGCTGTGCCTCCCTCCACCCCAGCCCCGGGCCCAGCGCCCACTCTGTCCCTCCCCGTGCAGCGCTCCCCACAGCTGCCTGCAGACCACACCTGCAGACACTTGACTGAAGCCTCTAGGAGAGAAATGCAATTCCCTCTCCCTTCTATGCCCCTGCTGTCCTTGGGCCTAAGCAGAGGACACCCCAGGCCCCTCCCCAGAATTCTTGCATTTCAGATGCTGCTCCAACGGGCCCTACCGTGGCCACTCTGTGCCCAGGCAGTTCCGTTATGGAAAAGGAGATGGCGGGCGTGGTGAGGCTGCAGGGTGAGTAATAGATAAAGTCCTTATAGAAAAATGCCTGAAGATAGTAAGCCTGTTAGTGGTTATTCTTGTTATAACTGGACTCCATGAATGTGGAGCTTAAGGGGCTTTGGCACCAATGGCCAGGTTTAAAGAGAGACATTCATTAAGCACTGTTTTGTCAGATCTTGACCATCTTTCTCTAAGAAGGGCTGCTTTTGTACCGGGTCAGAAAGAGCTCACTGTGCTTCTCTTAAACACCCCCCTCCTTTCCTCCCATCTCCTGGCTTAGGGCTGAAGCTCTCTGTTCTGCCCCCCAACCAGGCCCCAAAGCCTGCTCACTTCCTAGACATCGTCCACCTGAGAGGTCCTCGAGCACGTGCCCTGCCCTGCCCCCGACCCCCAAGCTAGAAGGACCAGTCACCTGCCTCGTAGGTGCCAGGTGCTGGGGCAGCAGTGAGGCTGCGTCACTGCACCTGCTGGAGGAACCTCGCAGGAATGATATCAGGCACCTGAGAGTGTGTGCGTGTGCAAAGGTGAGTGTGCACCCATGTGCACATTTTTATGCTGAGGGTGTGCGTTTGGGGCAGTGGTGGTGGTGCAGTCCCAGGCCTGGTCTTTGTGCAGACCCATCTTTCTCCTGTCTGTGCAGGAGAGAGGGAGCTTGCCTGACAAGGGAGGGCGATGGGAGCAGTTCTCAGATAGGCTTCTTGTTGGGGCTGCACAGTGGGGCTGCATGTGCCCTGTTCTCTGTCCCAGCCTCCCCTCCCCATCAGCCAACCACCTGTGAGCCTTCTCCCTCCCTGGGCTGCAGCACATGACGTGTGGGGAGCAGATGGGGGATGGTGTGCCTGGGCTCTTTCTCCTGGCTTCCCTCTGCCAACTATTTGCTGCCAGATGGAGCTGGGCACTGATGGGGCATGTGCGGGGGATGGCAGCCGGCTCCCAGCCGGCCCATGGCCTTGCCCTTATGAGTTGGGACACAATTATGTTTTGGAAGCTCAGGAACCTGAGCTGGCAGGGCTCAGATCACCAGGAACTGAGCCCTATGAAGAAAACTCTCAGCCCTCCAGGAGGAAACCCTGGAGGGATGTGAGAAATCCCAGCATCACTCTGCCTCCCCCTCCCCCCACGCCGGGCTCCACACTGTCTGCCCTCCCTAGGAATCTGCAGCCCATCAAGTGTGCAGCATCACACAGCTCCAGCACGGACTCCAGCCTCTTATCCCTTCACGGTTTTATTTATTGCACAAACACCATCATAACAGCGAAAATATAAACCACAAGGAAAAAACTTTCCATTTCATGACCTTAACAGATGAACTGTTCACTTTTCTTTGTTCCCTTCTAGCCCCTGTCCATATGGCACCCTTCTCTCTTTCCTCCCCCACCTCTCCCCACTCCTTTTCTTTCTTTCTCTCTACAGTAGGAAAGGGGGCTGACTCCAGCACCTTCCACAGCCTGCCAGGCTCAGCCCCACTCCCCTAGGGGTGGGCGAGGAGACAAGTCTGCAGCACGGAGGTGTGGGGTGCCATCCTCGGCTGCATCTCAGAAGCTAAACTGGACCAGCTTGCATACCCTGGGCTTGGCAGCTCATTGGCTGGCTCCCCTCAGGGGTCTGGGCACCCAGGCCCAGTTGGCACGCCTGACTGGGAAGCTGGGGGTGGGAACGGAGGAAAGGACAGAAATGTAACCTAAACGGGGTTTGGAGTCAGGGAGGCCAGGGATCCAGACTGGGATGAGTAGCCATCGTTTCTCTTTTACCTGCCCTAGTCTCGATACTGCTCACTCCCCAAAGAGGATATTAAGAGTGATTTTTCTGGGGACCTTGGGATTCAGTCATTTCTAGCCCCCAGATTTCCTAAACAAGGTCTATAAAGACTCTGCCTTACGTGTCATCAGTCAGGAAGGGCTCTCTCAGTTTCAGGCTCCCAGCCTCAAGTTGTTCGGAGCCTTATCCAGTGTGAGCCATCAAGGCTTCACTTGGGGAACAGGTTGCATCCAGGAGCTGGAGAAGGTACAGCAGGGGAGGGCAGTCTGGGTTAACTTGCCACTCTGAACGTTTGGGTCTATGGCCACTCTCAGGGCCTCTGACTTCTCATCCGTTGAATGGAAGGATGGCAACCTGCCTGCAGACTTCACAGGGGATCTGATGGAGTTGTGGTTGTGAAGTGCAGCAAGAGCCCATCAGAGGGAAGAGGATCTGTGTGGTCCCTGACACTAACATTTGTGATGAGTCATTTCCACTGCACCCAACCCAGCATCCGAACCACTCTCACCAGTGCTGGTGGCCTCTCTCCGGTGCTGGACCTAGCATCCGTGGGACCATCTGGAGCTAGTGGATTAAACGAAGAGCTGAATGAAGTCATACCATAGCACAGATAATGCAAAACTGTGTTTAATCCGAGAACAGCTTTTACTTGATTCAAGTTCTGGGGATGACTGGTCCAGGCTGAGTTTTGCGCACACACAGCTGGATGAGGGGAGAGATCCAGAATGTGCTGGATGGCTGGGAAAGCGGCTGGCACACTTCACCCGGGGCAGCAGAACCCTGTGTGTTACCATGTGGTTTGGAGTTGTGTTGATTTGGACAATTCATACGTTAACTCAGTGCACGCCCTCCACTACATTCATGCCTGACTCCAACAAGTCTGTAACTGCTGGTTTCCTGGGAATACCGGAGAGCCAGTGTTGCAGAAAGGTCCCACCAACTGCCATCCTATTCCCTGTCACCATGGACAGCGGAGTAAGAGGGTTTAAGTTGCAGTAGGAGGAAGGCAAGTTAGACAATGGAAGAACTTTCTGCCTGGAGGGGTGAGGGACTCTTCTCAGACCTATCCAGACTGGAGGAGGGATCCAGCTGCGGGGGGCCTCCCAGTGAATTCATTGGGTCAACGGGACTTTGTGGGCCACTTACTTTACTCACAGTGCCGCCACTTTCACAAGCATTTCCTCTTCACGACAAGCCTGTGAAGACGTTGTTATGGTTTGCTGTTGTTGTTGTTGTTGTCATTATCCCCATTTTAAAGAGAATGGAGGCCGTGGGGCCCAATGTTCAGAGCACAGTGCCTGGCATGCCCCCGCTGGGAGTGTGTCTGCTGACTAGTTCAGGGAGAGAGCAGGGCTCTCCACTCAGAGTTCGCGCTCTTCTCCCCACACCCCGCTGCCTTCCTGAAAGCCTTGGGGAAGTCTTCGTCTGCAGAGGCACGCCACCACCCCCGCAGTGTGGTGTGAACACCTTCCCCATCCGGCATTCAGGATGGAAGACTCACATTCATTCATTCAACAGACAGAGGGGCTGGGGATCTAGAGGTAAATATGACATCATTCTTGTCATCTCTCAGCAACCTGTTAATACCTTTGCCTCTGAGCCCACTCTGGATTCGGAAAACGCTTTTGATGAATTACCTTGAGCAGAATTATCACCTGCCACATCTTCCTTCTCAAGGCTGGCTGCTTTATGAGTGTCTAAACTTTCAAACATGAGTAGGCGCATTATGCAACTCCCTTTGGCTAAGAGCAAAGATTCCCTACCCTTTGTTCCACCATTCAGTCACTCTCTCATTCAATAAACAACTCAATGTCTGTTACATGTCAGGTGTTGTGTTAGGAGCTAGGGATACAGTGCTGAGCAAAACAGACACGGTTCCTGCTCTTAGGAGTTTGTAGACATTAAGCAGAAAATTCCCCCATCCTGCTCTGATGTAGTCCCTAAGACTAAGGTGTTTGTCTAGGAGTGGCTTCCTCAGGCATGGCATTCGTAGGGCCCTATGCTTCCCCAGACTCAGCCCATCCTGTCTTCTGGGAATTAGAGGCCACTGGGCAGTGCCCAAGGACCAGGTCTTGGTTGATCGTTCCTTTGGGAAGGAGGCAAAGGATGCCTGTAACTCTCCAGGTCTCCTGGCTCTTGGTCCAGCCCTTCCTGCGAGAGTTGCCCGGATGGAAAGACATAGAGGGACCCCTAAAGAGAAGGCCATTCTGCTGAACCCCCAGAAAGAGGGCATGTTTTGAAGAGGGACCTCATTTCTCTGTGGAGTTTGATGGTTTGGGGAAAGGGGCACTGGAGTTAGGCTGATATGGATTCCAGTCCCTGAACTGTCACTTACTAGCTGTGTGACTTGAGCAAGTCATGAACATCTCTGTGCCTTAGATTGTCAGCAGTAAAGGGGGGCAGTAACACCTACCTTGCAGGAACGCTGCAATGATTAAGTGAGATGCTGTTCATGAAAGCTTCTGATGCATATTCGACATTTGATAAAGTGCGCCCCGCCTTCCTTCCGTGTACATATGACTTGCAACTTCTTAAGAATATGATGACCTCTTGAGTTGACACTGAAAAATGGCTAGCAAATATTAAAAGGTAAGGAAGTATAAGGTTCCCCTTTTGCAGAACCACTAAGCTAGAACAGTGGTTCCTGAAGTGTGGTCCTGGACTCAGCGTCACCTGGGAACCTGTTAGAAATGCACATTCTTGGGCCCCACTTCAGAATGCCTGAACACCCACCTAAATCAGAAACCCTGGGGAGGGAGCCCAGCGATCTATTTTCACAAGCCCTCCAGGCGATTCTGCTGCATGCTGAAGTGTGAGAACCACTGGGCTGGAGGTTGCAAACTGGTTGTCAGTGGGCCAAATTCCTTCACAGATGTGTTTTGTTTGGCTCTTGGTTGATCCTTCAGCTGGAGCTGAGTAGCAGCTGCCCCTGGGGGCTGGCTGTGCCCTTCTGGAGGGGTTACAGTCTTCGCTTTGCCGCTCCCTTCTGCGTTACACCAGCTGGCCTCACTTACTTGGCTGCCCAGCCCCTGTCGTCATCCGAGTTTGCAGCCAGGGGCCTGGGCTAGGGGTCTGACTGATAGAGAGGGAGCAGCTCTGCTTCAGGGTCCTGAACATCAGTCTTATTTGCTGAGCTACCCGGCCCAGCAGGAACAGGAAGAGGATAGACAGTTTTCTAATTCCTAAAAGCAGCAGTCAGGTCCTGCTGGGTTCGCTCCAGGATTTGGTTTGAAGTGTTGTGAATTCCCAGCACATCACACACACCCACATTCAACTGTAGGTCCAAAAATACCTTCCACAGCCAAACAGAGATGATTTTTACATTCCCCACCACCTTGGATTATCTGCCTCGCTGCTCTCTGCCACCCCCGCCGCTGGCCCAGCTAATGAGCAGTGACTGGAAAGGGACGACAAACTGGAGGAGCAGAAGAGGCCAGTGGCTCCAGCTCCAGCAGTGAGCGGCCCAGGGGGCACAGAGGACTCCTTTACCCCAGACGTATAAATACAGGTGGCTCCAGGCAGGCTGGGAGGACCCAGGGGGCTGTGATGTCTGGGGGGTGCAGAAGGATGGGAGTGGAGCTGGGAGATCTCATTGCAGAGGTCCGGACAGAGAAGGCCCTCGTGGCAGCAGGCATTCCCCACCAGGAGAGATGAAGAAAATGGATCCAGAACCCAGCACAGAATGGGATATAGAGAGGAAGCTCTGGGCAGTGGGAGAGGAACTGAGCCAGACTCAGCCTTGGACACAAGACTGAGGAGGAGACCCTGGAAGCTTGCCTGCTCTGCACTCACACAGCTGGAGAGAGCACCATGACCCCCCTCCACAACCCCCACCTTCCTTCCTGGTGGAATCTGTCTCTACAGCAGCCCCATACAGAGGTGGGAAGCAGGCTGGCTAAGAGCATGGGCTTTGGCATCAAATGGACCCAGGGTCAGATCCTGGCTCGGCCCCTTCCTACATGACCCTGGGCAAGCCACCCAACCTCTCACTTTTCTCATCCGTCAAAAGGCAATAAAGCCTATTTTATAGGCATATGGTGAGGATAAAATGAATAACATTTGTAATACAATTAGCACACTGTCATATAATAACACAATAAATCTTAGATATAGTTATTAGAGAGCAGAAACCATGTATTTTCACTGGAAGACCTGGTATCTGGGATTTGGCAAGTTGGGGTCATTGGTGAGAAAAATGGAATCAGATGTAAGCATTAATAAGTGAACAGAAGACCATGGAATTCTCAAAAGAGAGGTTCCCCAAAGAAAGAAACAGTGTCTTCCCCCAGTACTTGAGGCTCATGGCATTTGTTAGGGCCCTTGATAGATATTGGTTCATGGAGCCGAAAAGATGCAAGAATGTCCTGACAGTAATGGATACCGGACACTGGTGAGATCTCTAAGAGGTGTGGTTGATGTGACGTGACCCTCTTCTCCTCAAATCCAACTGCCCTGGACTGGGGAGACTCTGTCCCACCTGGAGCCTGGGGGAACGGGCAGGATGACCTCAGATGTCCACATAAGGCATTACTAACCTCAGGAAGATCCAAATATACCTGATTTCCCCTAGCACTTGCTTACAAATAAATATGTCCACATTGGTGGAAATTGTTGGGATGGGGGACATAGTGCAAACGGCTGCCCCCCACCCCTTCTAATCTAAGAGGCATGGTACCTGGGGGCCAGACCCCTCAGGCCCTTTCAACCCCCACCCCACCCCATTGCTAGGTCACCCCCAGGACCACCATCCCTTCTGGCTCAGGTTCATTGCTTCTGGGGGAGACCAGCCTTGTAAAAAGGGCCTGGGATGGGGGATTAGCATCCATGTGTCTCTGACTGTCCAGCTGTGTAAATGGCCTAGAGGAGAATATAGCAGACCATAATTATCGCAATTATAATGAGAGGGGAGAGCACGGATGCAGAAACATAATCCAAATTAAACTGTAAAGAGGAGTTACACCGTCTCCCGAGGCCCTTTCTATGCTAATGCTGTGTGAGTCTATGAGCCTAAACATTCCTGGGAGCCCAACCTGATAATCTGGTGACATGGAGACCAACTGATTTTTGGATTTACAGCTTTCCAGGAAAATGTTTTGGGGCCTTGGAGAGGATTTACTCATTTCCTCGGAGAGACGGGGGAGTGTTGAGGAGCTCAGGAGAGTGCGGAGGATGAAGGTGCAGACACCAGCTCTGGTTGAGGCTCCAGCCCTGGAGAGGATGAGAGCTGAGCCTGAACCATGGTTTGTCTTGCTTAGAGAGTGAGGGGCAGAGCCCTGGGCCAAGTGAGAGGGGTGCAGTTCGATCCTGACAAGCTCCTCGTCAGCCCTCCTCTACAGAGGCCTCCTAAGGGTTTGTCTTAGGACACTTTCCCGAGAAGCAGGGCCTGAGCTGGGGTTCTTGTGCAGGCTGGGAGTGCCTACGTGGAGCCCCTGATGGGGCCTGAGGGAAGCAGGACAGAGCAGAGCGGAGGACAAAACCAGGCGAAGATGCGCTGTCGGGGGAGGCTTGCCTGGTCCCGGGGGAAGCTCGGGAGGATGAATTGCACCATGGAAGTTGTTGCACCCGAGACAGGAGGATGGGCTTTATACCCCTGCATGAGTCAGTGATTGCCCCTCGCCATGGAGCAGGGGTGAGGGGTTTAGTCTCCCAGGCATATCTGGGGAGGAGATGCCCTAGGCTAAAGACCAGCCTCTTGAGAAGGTTGCTGGGGGATGGGGGATGTGGGCACATCGGCCCAGGAATGGGGATCAGGGTGGGGCACCCCCAGCACCTCCACAGAGCTGTACCTCCCCAACGTTGGTCCTCTCCTATGAAATGCCACCTTAATTAAACTTGAGAAGTTCCTGACATACTTCTGAAGATGGTAGAGAGGCATTTGTAAGGTGGTTGGGAAGAGGAAACTCAAGTTCTTCTCCATCCTAAGGGCTACAAGATTACACTCAAAAGTGAATAATGGCTGGGATAATTCTTCCAAGACCAATCACATTTCAAGGCTTATTTTAATAAACATTCTTACAATGTACTTTCATGTTGATTTGATGCTCACAAGGGTGCTATGAAACAGTTTTTATTATTTTTATTCCCATTATACAAACTGGTGCTCAGAATGGTTAAGTGTTTTACTTAAGATGACTTAGCTAGTCAAAGTGGTTCATGTCTAATAGGAAAATTTCAGGTGGTACTATAGACATCTGGGGACTATTCTTTGTAGGAGAGCTCTTTTCTGAGCAACTCTTTATATCATCAACCTCTTAGCACCCCTCCAAAGCATCAACCTCAACTGAAAGAATTTATCAACTGTCTTCAGTGTTCAAGACACTGGTAGTTTCTGGTGGCTTAAGAAGAATTGAGGCATCTGCCTAAGGGTTTTCAGTCTAACCAGGGAGCCAGATTTGTAGCAAACGGGGAGGTTTGATCAAT